>NC_062523.1:29861317-29881317 GCF_022655615.1 Tachysurus fulvidraco
TGGATAAAATCAGTAATATTTGATCATAAAAATAGTTTGCAAAGGATTTCATTCGATTCCATGAAGCACAAAAAGCCACGACGTGTGGACATGAGGCACGGATTAAAGCAATCAGTTAGTTATCAGGTAGTGAGATGAACACGAATTTAATTAAAGCAAGGAAAACCTCCTTGAAAATACCGGAACTCTTTATGAGGACGTTACGCTAAACCGGGGACATTCGTACGAGTGACATTTCGGTTTTATTCACTTGTGGTCAGTGTGAGAAACAGGGGCTTTTTACACCTGGTCACTTCCTGCGTTTTCTGTGATCCAATATCTATCCGACGGTAAAAAGACCAGGTCTAAACGCCCTCCGAAACGTTTTGGAGACGGATATAAATCCGATCGTACAAACCCCTTCAGGAGGTGGTCTGGGACGCGTTTTAGATGAAACTGGACAGATGTAAATGAATGTGGTTGTTCAAGCCACATACGTCAGCGCTATACTCCTCCCAAACGGAAGTACGTCACTCGCAAGTGATCTTTCACCCAGGCGTCTCGTCGAGTCTTAAAACGCGCTGCTGCCGCCAGCGAAAATGCAGCAAACAGTAAACGCGTTTTTTTTGTAGCATAAACGTCCTAACGAGTTTTTACGTCTTCTTTTTGATTGCATTCTGAAAACCGTTTACACCAAAGTGTGTTCTGTTTCAATTACCCCGGACATGAGGTAAAATATATTAGCATTTTGGGCGGGAGTAGAAAGATCGGATCGATATCCGATTCGCCGAGACACGTTTATGTGGCCTGATGTAAACGGGACAGTTTTAACAAATCAGATAGCTATCGGATCAGAGACAACACACGAAGTGACAGGGTGTAAAAAGGCCCACAGAGGAAGCACAGTGTTCCAGGTGGAACTTAGTAATACGGATAACCTAGTAAGAATAATATAACCTAGTAATAACTAGTGATTCCAGAGTCAATTACGAAGCTTTTGGAGTCGATTCCAAGCACTGAAAATGATTCGTCTTGCACAAGCATATTAATTTAGCGTCAGATTTATTTGTCTGGTCAGAAATAAACAATTAATTGTTTTTTTTTTAATGCAAATAACTCGTATCGGTTCGAGTGTCTGGCTTGTTTGAGGTGAGGACTTGGTAATATTCTCACGCTGTGACAGATTAGCTGATAAACGTCAGAAACGTCACTCGTATCACGGGTCAATAGCGATCTGTTATTTTATTTAGTCTACATAAGAAAGAGCTTAGTAAACGTACCTGTATCTGATGCCGTAATTCTGAAGGTTTTTTTTTTTTTTTATATTTAATACAGGTTAAAATCTAACTCATCAGTTAATTTAAAAAATAAAAATAAAAGAGGAATCGATTAGCAAAATAATTTAGTCGCAGGCCTCCGTTATATAATAGATCTCAGCTTTCCAATAATTTCGCACGCTTTTACTGAGAACCTTGTGTGGTTTTTCTGTTAGTGCAACCCGTAGGTTGCGAAGGCGAGTTGGTGTATTAATATGTGTATTAGAAGAAACGAAAAAAAAAAAACATTACTGTGGGTGGGCTGCAATAAATTTATTATTAGATTGTTTAAAAAAAAAAAAAGTAAATAGACTTGAGAGTGAGTTCTATCGCATTAACACAAGTCAGTAAAATCTTATATTTAGAACTAAAACTTAATACAGAGTGTAACGGTGAGCCAAAGGTTTGTAGAACCTGACCGTCACACCTTCAACCAAACTGTAGCACACACCGTGAAGACACAGTGTGTGAAGGTTAGAGCTGAAGATCTCGAGTTGTCCTACACAGAGCCCTGATTCTGACTCAACACCACCCAACACCTTTGGGACGAAACGGAACACCGACTGAACCCCCAGACCTCCTCGTGGTCTGATCTCACTCACGATCATGTAGCTGAATGAACACAAATCCATACAGATGCCCCATACTCAGCATTCGTTCTCTGTTCTCATTTAACCCATCCAAAGTGCACACACACACACAGCAGTGAACACACACACCATGAACACACACCCGGAGCAGTGGGCAGCCATTTATGCTGTGGTGCCCAGGGAGCAGTTGGGAAGGTTCGGTGCTTTGCTCGAGGGCACCTCAGTCGTGGTATTGCCGGCCCGAGACTCGAACCCACAACCTTAGGGTTAGGAGTCAAACTCTCTAACCGTTAGGCCACGACTATTTGGCTTAAAGTAACATCGTAAAGTAAAGTCGTAAGTCAAGCAATATGAGTCGCTCTCATGTATAAAATAACTCATTTAAAGCCTAATGGATTTATCCGCTAACTTTCATATCACTTAGTAATAATAATAATAAGTTCTGTTAAACACTTTGTACATAGTTATTTAATTATTTCTTAACCGAAAGTCCAAAATGATAGTTCCAACTTGTTTTGCTTCTTAACCAGTCCTGCCGTCTCTTATTTAGTTAGTTTTAATAACCTGTCGACCCTGAAACGTGTCCTCATCCCTTTTTTCCCAGCGTCCTCGCCTGCCAAACGCTCTGAATACAGTATATACGTTTTTATCAGCAAGCTGTTGTGAGTCACGGTTTAGCTCTCTCTTTGTTTCCTGTGACATTTACACTAAACAGCAAAGGAAAGACATCACGACAAAGCTGAAACAAAGACTCTGGGACGATATTCGTCGTACGTATTTCCGTTAGCGGAGTCCGGCGTTAACCCGTCGCTCAGCGCGACTTTCACACGTTCTCTGAGCTCGTGCACTTTAGACAAGTCTATCAGACAAGTGCTAAGCATTTAGAAGCTTCATGCTGTATATTTGTGAGATTAAGGCTGGGTGAAATGATATAAGATCAATGTCGTAATAAATTACGAACCTGTTATGCTTTTATGAGATTTTGCAGTCGAGGGTTTGGACGATGACACGATGACGCGTTTTTTTTTTTTTTTTAATTCGTACATTAGATATTATGAGAAAACAGCTTCAAGGATATCTCAACGTTCAGGGCAAATAGTAAACTTTACATTTTAAATTTATCCCCAACGATCAAGACAGAGAGTCACCTGATTCTGATTCATTCCCTTCTGACGTGCAAATGATTCACCAGGAGTTTCGTCCTAGTTCTTGCGCCATGTCCGTCTCGATGATCAGATGAAGTTATCGCCTGTTCGCTGTAATATTAATATCGTGATAAATTCTAAAACAATTCTGCTTTTCTTACATATCACAGAACAGGGGTCTACAATATGACTCTATAGTATTAAAGTGGGGGGGGTATTAGTGATACAGCGGATATTTATCGTTAAGAAAATGTAGTAATCGTTCGGTTTAATTTTAAATTTAATTTCAACGGTATAAACTATAAGTATCGAAAGATCTGATTTGACGTAAAACTGTCGATTTTATTTTTATTTTTATTTTATTACTAACCTACAAATCAGTGTGCGTTAGCTAGCCGTGACTAGAACGTTACCGTAAAACAGTAATGAGAGTTGTTCGTGTGTATATATATATTAATTAATTGATTGATTATTACCCCCCCCCCCAAGGATGTATTTCTGCGATCTGTTTGGATACGTTGTGTTAAAAATGTCACTTATTGCGTATTCATTTGTAGCTTGTGGAATCATTGTTATAAAAGTGCACCATTACTTTTATCGCCCGCCCCTTTAAGAGCAAATCCAACATCAAATTTAACATAATAACATGCATACTTAATAATAACAATAATAACATACATAACATAATAAAACATGGTGATATGAATATAAAACATATGTACATTATATATTTAGAGGGTTGATGTGTTCATGAGTTTGCTCTTTGTGTTATTTTGCATTTGTTGGAGTGTTTGTTTTGTTTAGTTTTGTTTTTTTAGTATTGCGGGGTGTTTTGTGTAGCTGCGATCGATACGTATTGTACAGTTTAAGGAAACGAGCAGTCGCATATTCTGCAGGAATAATAATTAAAAATAAACAGATTTGACGTGTTAGCGATTGGGGGGAAAAAGCGTCTAGCGTTAAAATCGTATTTAATACTTTACGTTATCATCTTGGCTAATCCATACTTTGGTTTGGATTAAGTGGTTTGGCCAAATCAGATTGGATTTCCTGATGCACCCGTCACCGCTGTACACGTCTGCTCTTTAGCGAGCGTGTGGTGATTAGCATGTACGTGTTAGTATGTAATTACAGCCCTGCTCTCCTTCAATAGCTCCTCTTTGACGATTAGCGCTCACACAAAAGCTTCTGATGTAGCGAACGACGAGGCGACTCGCCTCCTCTGTTAAATGAAAGAGAAGTCACTTCTCTCCGCACTCCTCTCCGTTCGACAGCTTAATCCGTGGAAAATGTGAGCTTTTCCGTGCTCTTATAATGCCAGATCAAACGAGTTTGGCGACATGCCGCGTGCCCTTCGTTTCGGAGTATTGAACCCGACAGAAATGTCAGCGTCATTCTGAATGAAACGGTTTCAGGAACAAATTACTCAATACTTTTTTTTTTTTTTTTTTAAACGCACAGGGCTTACAGTACTGTTTTAGCTTATTGAGATGCCATTCAGCACGGCTCGCGGTCGAAGACGTCTTAGCAGCGTTCATTATACCGGCGCATGCGGCGTCACGTCGCCGTGGAAGAAAAGTTTTATTGGCCTATTCATATAGCGATTTGCCTCGAGCTTCGAGCGTGAGGTGAAGACCGTGAGGAAGAGAGAAATGACTTTTCGGTGAATCGGAAGTTTAAGAAAGAGAGGAAAGCTGCACAAAGATCAGTCGTGTCAAACCAAACGCTTGTGATTTCCCTCTTCTGATTTCCACTTTGAGTAAATACACACACACGTCGCCGTGGTTCCCCTTCCACGTTTTTCTTCTCAGGGTCAAAAGTGTGCTCTGTGATTCACTCCAGCAGGTTATCACAGAAAGCAGCCAAAGTAATACCTGAAATTACCATTTCATGGATCTCGGTTTCATGCTAACGCACTAAACGTATTTGATTTGTTTTGCAAATAGCGCCTTGTGAGAGCCTCGTGAGCGCTCGGTACTCAAAACAGGACTGAGGTTTTTGTAAAGCAGTTCCTTTTTTTTTTTAGCCTTGTTTAGTTATAGCTACAGTTTTCATTTTAAATTGCAGGTACGATAACTATAGATATAGTTTCATATATAAATATATATCACACGTAATTCGAAGGAGTTCTAGGAAAGTCGTTTTCTTTTAAAATTCCCGACAACCGAGAAAAACGTCGATTTTTACGTTACTTAAGGAATAAAACATGACGACGTGAGCCTGTAAACTAAAGAACGAAGGTGTGCTAAAGGTGCGAGCTCGGCGTATGCTACATCCTGATGATCTGAAACTCTACATCTCTGAGTTCCATCGTATAAAAGATCGTTTGTTTATATTTTTTTCCCCGACGATGCGGAGCATGAACGACGTGTCGCGATTAAACGAGATGGCGTATCAGAGCGAGCACGTTAATGTGATCCTGTGGTCGGTCCATACGCCTGTGAGAGACGCTGCGATGGAAAACGAATCCCAGCCTGACCGCGGACTCGACGGCGCTGTGGGTCGTGTCGTAACCGTGGATTCTAAACGCCGTCTGTTTTTGTGACACCTGTTTATTTTGCTCCGAAGCAGACCGCTTGTCGGTTTAGCGTCGCTAGTGTTCATTTCATTTTAACACGTTATGTTGGGAAACTCATTATCCAGCACACAGAGTGCTTTAGATGTGTGTGTGTGTGTGTGTGTGTGTGTGTGTGTGTGTGTGTGTGTGTGTGTGTGTGTTTTCCACCTCCTTACTCAACTGTAATTTTACATTCTGAGCCTCTGCTTCACTCGACCGCGAGGGTGTGTTTAATCAGATCTATCGTTCAAGCTGGATTAACCCTCCAGTATCACTTCAGGCCTCCTCAAGCCTTATCACACTCCATTGTGGATGATGACACACACACACACACACGCACACACACATACATACGCAGAGTCAAAAACATCTGCAGATGGCTGGAGACAGTTTAAAGGAGGTGTAGAGCGCTAGCTGGCACGCTTCAGTGCTCTACGCGTTTCTGTCTTTGCCGCACTTGTCGCCGGGCAGTGCCACGCTTGCCGCACCGCTTACAGAGCACCGACACGCTCGCTTCTACCGACAGGTTTAATCGGGTACGATCAGTACAGATCATGCGACGTTCCAGGCTTGTACGAGTGTCAGCCACGTTCTCAGAGTTTTTTCACCCCGAAGGCTCCGAGCGTCATAAGCGTATCGTCTTCCTCTAACGTTCTCAGAAGGAGATAAAAATCATTACGCTTTATTCAGATTAGAGAAGAACTCATCTGCTGTGATCATGGAGAGTAGAGAGAGGAAGGAAAGTTTATACAAGTCCATATGATGTGATGCGAGGAGCAACTTTTTAGAGACTCTGAGCACGTGCATTCTCTCTGGTCATGGTGAATGGATTTTTTTCTTTACTTTTCTTTTAAATGTGTTCTCAAATAGTTTATTAAAACTACTACCGCCGAGGCTAAGGGGAACATGACAACAGGGAAGCAGACGCAGCTCGGCATCATGTCGATAGACGATTAGTAAAGTGCTTTTTAACGATAGTCACGTTCTCTGACACCGGAGACTCCTTCCAAAACTGTTAACGCCTCCTTACCGGAAATGTCCCAATCGCAATCATCAAGATAAGTAAATAAACAGTCAGATGTGTGACCATACCGATACGAGCAGATGTGACGTCATAACCTGTACTATAAACGTGGTGAAAGTTTAACAACGGACATCGTCGCAAAAGCAGCTTCGCGGGTCTTTATCGACCGGACGTAATTTATTCACGCGGTGAGTCAAATGAAAACCTTTTAAATGACCAAATGAAAAAAATAGATCTGAATTAACTGGAGCTCATGTAGAAAAATGCGTCATGCTTGTGACAGGTATTTCATCTGACTCACCCTGGCGTACCGTAAATATCCCAAACACACATCACAGTCACTGATTTAGAGCGAATATAAAAGCTTATAGAGATGAGTGTTACGGACAGAGCTGCCTTCTAAACTCTCCAGATTTCAGTCTCGCGTTAAAGCCATTTGAGAGCTTGTGCTTAGGCAATCATTAAAGAGCAGTTCAGAAATGATTCAGCACCCACGGTTAGGCATGAGGGTGCTGCTTCAGATCACTCCAGCTCTCGTACCACGGGGTTTCCCTCTCGCAACACCCCGTGTGGGTAAGAGCTCTGACGTTAACCCCTCACTTTCCTCTCTCCATTTTGAGGTCTTAACGTTCCTCCTGTTCTACCTGTCTAAGATGGAGGGCTCGAGGTAAAGGTATGTGGTGTACGTGGGGGGGAAAAAGCCCACTAGCGTGTATACACGTCAAAATCGGAAAACCCCCCCTGACGTATTGCGATTTTTTTTTATTTTTTTTTTTAAATTGCATCATTTCATAGAGTTATGATCAGATATGCAAGTGCTGTTTGTTTGTAATTGTATGTTTTTTGAATGTAGATCACGCTTGCGGCGATCTTGTCTTGTTTCAGCAGTGAGGGAAATGTCTGTTGGGTTTCTCAAAGAAAACCTCACAGACGTGTTTAGAGAGGGCAAAAAGAAGTGGACTGAAAGGATAAGTGATGAATAATCTTCACTTTATTTATTTATTTATTTTTTAAATACACACGTTTTAAAATCCATGACAATTCTTATTTTCTAATTGAATTTTTATTAAACCTATTGTATTATACCTGCGTATATTTTTGGAATAGAAACAAATCCTATATAGTTAATATCCATATATGTAGCAGTAGTGATGATGACGATGATGATGATGATGATGATGTTGATGATGAGGTGATGGAGTTCCACAGAACTCCTGAGCACCTTCTGATCCAGTAACTTAAAGCGACTGTATGCCTTTTGACGGGCAGAAATGTCACTTTTCCCATGATGCTAAACCTACAGGCCTGTTTGTCTGATAAATATCACTGTGTCAGCATTTCATTTCCAGCTGTTGATATCATGTACACCTCATTCTGCTTTCCAGTTATGACTTAACCCTTTGTTTCACATGACAGTCTCGAGCTTCAGAAACGACCGGGAAAGTACTGCATGTAGGCGAATTTTATTTTTTCTTTCGAACACAGCCCAGCCATCCCACTTATTATTCCCTCATCACGCCGTCTCATGTGTCATGTCTCATTACTCATTGCGGTATTTCCATTAATATCAAATAATAAGAATAATTCAGTACTTTAAAAAAAATAACCTTTTGCTTGTTATGTGCTACGTCGATGCTATATCAGCATATATAATAAATAAACTTGTGATGATTTATGACGTATTATCTCTATCTCTGTCATTACAGGTCGAATTGTTCCGGACGCTCCGTTTTTTTCACCAGACATCATGAGCTTGCTGCTAGTGGAGGCTTTTTACGGCGGCTCTCACAAGCAGCTGATAGACCTTCTTCAGAAGAACATAGATGACTGCGTGGTTTATACTCTCCCTGCTAAGAAATGGCACTGGAGGGCCAGAACGGCGGCGCTGCACTTCATGCAAACTATCCCAAACAGCCAGTCGCACAGGTCGGTGTGTCCGAGAGCTCCGGGACGAACACGACACGATCCGCTCTGTCCTTTATCACTTTTAGGCATTTTAAATTCTTTAAAAAAAAAAACAACACCACACATCTATATTGTCTAAAAGGTTCCTGTTATTAAAATTTATAAATATATAGCACATCAACATTAAATATTGTACATGTAAGTATTGTGTGTGTGTAGATGTAATATATATAATAGATGTGTATATATATATATATATATATATATATATATATATATATATATATATAATATAATAATATATGTAATAGATGTGTAGATATATATATAATAATGTTCTTCCTAAAAGTATTTATACACACACACAAACAAACACATTTTATACATTATTTATATATATATATAATATATACATTATATATAAATATATATATTTTTTATATGTGTGTTTTATATATATATTTGTGTGTGTGTGTGTGTATAAATACTTTTAGGAAGAACATTAACATTACAGTATATATATAAATATAACTACAATGAACATTAACATTATAGAATTTTGTACAATTTCTTTTTATCTATTTTTATTTATTTATACAAATAAATCAATTATATATATATATATATATATATATATATATATATATATATATATATATATATATATATATAATTTAGTTATAAATGTGTATATAGTTAGCATTAAATATTTCAGTTTTTTCTTTTTAGAATGGTAACTTTCAATTTTGAATATAATCAAGAAAAAAAATGTATTTTTTATTTATTTTTATTTGTCTGTCTGTCTGTTTATTTATTTATTTATTTATTTATTGTAGATACTACAATAAATACACTGCACTACACTTGTGGACACTACACGCGTAAGGGTTAAAGCCGTCCTTGTGGACACTACACGTGTAAGGGTTAAAGCTGTCCTTGTGGACACTACACGTGTTAGGGTTAAAGCTGTCCTTGTGGACACTACACGTGTAAGGGTTAAAGCTGTCCTTGTGGACACTACACGCGAAGGGGTTAAAGCCGTCCTTGCCTACAGAAGATTAGCTGAGGAACAGGGAAATTTTCCTCAGGACGTACAGTGTGTGTAGTTGTGTTTCACCCCACCTGTGGTATCATAGTCATGTTCTCAGTATTGGTCATGCTTCTAGGGTAATGGTTCTATAGTGTTGCAGCTCTGATTCACATTTCGTCAGTGTGGTGGAAACATGTCCGGAAACTAGCATGCATGCTGACAAAGCAAGTCACAGAAAGCTAATAGCCGAAACCTCGCTTTCTACCTGAGAGAGATTATAGCATGTGCAAATGTCAAGTCATTTCTGCTTCACTGCCCACCTGTGACTAAACCTTTCTCTGATTTAAAAAAAAAATGAAATAAATTTCTAATTCTTAAAGCAGAGACACAAACATGATTAAAATGGTGTTGAGACCTTTTACAGGTAGAAGAGGGGGATTGCACATGATCGCCAACCCACGGTGTCGTGCACTTTGGTTGGTTTCCTGTAACGTTTTTTAAACATTTTTTTCCCCCAGTTTAATAGGAACAGCTGTTTATTCATGCAGGTAACCGGTCGGATCCTATGACAAACGACCCGACAGTTTGGAAGTGGATTTGGAGGGACAAAAATCAGAACAGTCAATGTCAGGACAGTGCATATAAAGAAACGTGACTAGTATTAATTCAGTTACTGAAACTGTTTAATTTTACGTCTGTGTGATGGTCCAGGTTCCCACAAACTTTGCTAATACGTGTGTGTACTGTATTTGGATATCTATGGAAAGAATCTGAAAGAAAAGGTCCCTGTACACCACAAAACAACTACGATGAATATTTTTTCCATTCAGTTAAAAACAAACGCACATCAGAACGGGTGCCAGAGTGTAGAATACTGTACCTGTTAGATCAGTGGGAGCTGTGTGGTTACATCAGGGTGGTAAGAAGGTCAGTGTCAAGGCTCACAGTGACTAATGAAAACGTTCCTCACCAATCGTCGATCTTATCAGGATTACAGTCATCTTTTTCTCGAAAAGGTTCGCATGCAGACACAAGTGCTTCTGGAGACGGTAGGCGTGTACCCTGCATTCATTCGGACGCACTTATTTCCAGGGATTTCAGAACAGCGTAACGGATATTGCGTCATCGGGTAGGCGTGGCCTATTTGATAATCTAACCGTAACCGTACTTTTGGTTGTTTATTTGTTTTCTAATATAAATCTACCTGTATGACTGTTTTGTCCTTCGTAGTATGCTGTTTTTTTTTTTTTTTTGAAAGAGGGCATTTTTCCAAGACCTCCGGAAACACGCCCACTTTACGTCGTGGTAACGAAACCCCTGGAATTTTGTGAATACCAAGTTTAACACACCAAAATGTTGTCTATGCCATTTGTTGGTCCTCAGTCCAAAGCTCACCTCAGACTGTCTCTTCAGCCATTCCAAAGCTTCATTCGACCTTCAGCTTTAGATATAAATATGAAAAGGTGGGCAATTTCTTTAAAAAAAAAAAAAAAAAAAAAAGTAATAAAGTTCTATACACAAACATTGACATAGTTATTTCTTCGGTCCTTCTCATGATTGTACTCGTGGACAAACTTACCATTGATGATAACTTTTTTATTTTTAACAAACATCCCCAACTGAGAGCGAGTTTTCTGCTCCATGCCATTACATTGGCAACCTGAAACCAGGCCTGGATGCGTGACTGGTTCATCTGAGTTTGCCTTAAATGAATTCTGCTGTGTTTCGAGTTTTATTTATTTATTTATTTATTTATTTATTTATTTATTTATTTATTTATTTATTGATTGATTTACTTACTTATTTACTTATTTATTTACTTACTTATTTACTTATTTATTTTTAATATTTCGTCTGCTCACACATTCTTGAATGCAATCATATTTTTTTTTATGTTTGTATTCGTAATGATGTCAGATCCTTCACTCTCCTTTTCATTTATGTTCACGACATTTGGCGGACGTCCTTGCGTCCATCCAGAGATCCTTACGTGCATTTCATTTATACAGCTGAGTAGTCGCGGGTTAAGGGCCTTGCTCAAGGGGCCAGGAGCAGACCTTCTGGTCTGTAGTTCAACATATTAACCACTGATCTCCCACTTCCCCAGGAAGCAGTCCTTGTTCTCAATAAAGAAATAATCGTGTGTCCGTTGCCTGTTAAAGGTCCTGCACGCTTTGTCGCTATGCTAAACCTGGCTAGTTCAAAACACACTTTTAGGTGGTAACGTTTAGCTGACTGAGGACAAGCATGTGTTTTGTAATATGCTAAAGATTTTCGTGGATGATTGTGAGGATCGTCAATCATGTCAAGGGGGTTAAAAGCCCAGTAGAGCATCATCATGGGTCACGTAGCCCCCAATAATTGACAGTCGCATTATCCTCGTGCGTTTGTGTAACTGTAAAGAAGGACAAATTAAATATTGGTTATGTTTTGCAAAGAAACTGGGACTACATAATATAGTACAGTGCAACATACGCACATATTTATATATATTGTGGTCATGAGCAGGTCCTAGGCCAGGGGTCGGCAAACCGCGGCTCCCTGTAGATTCGGAAAATAAATATTTCATTTGAATTTGTTTTATTTTTTAGTTAGTTAGTTTTTAAACAAAATGTAGTTCTAAATTCTAAGATCACGCTGCTCTTGTAACATTAAAATAAACCGTGTTTCATTTGTGTGTCACTCAAAATACGTGTCATAAATGGCGACTTGCGAAATCCGACGCATTTTTGCTTCGCTGCAGCCAGGAAGTTAAAATGTTGATGTCATGAATACGAAGAGGACTCGATTAGACGTCGAACATTTTATAGGAAAGTAACCTTCAACCCAGCGTCTTTTTACTTAAGGTTAGTTCAAGCTGTTCGAAATTTTTTTTTGTTTGCCTGCAGAAATAAAATTTCGTTTACTCGGGAGCAGTTCGTCGATTTCATAAATGCAACACACTACAGTTTTTTCTACACTTTCCATAAAGGTAAAAAAAACGATATACATTATGCAGTGTTATATTAATTTTGTTTTGTGGCTCCCTGTGTTTTTTTTTTTTCTGTGGGAAACGGGTCCTAACGGCTCTCTGAGTGTTTAAGGTTGCCGACCCCTGTCCTAGGCCATAATTTGAGTGAACAGTTCATGATAAGTTCGCACTTTGTTCCTTTACTCACCGTGATCTTTTTTGAAAAGGTTGTGGGACTAGTCGAACGCCAAGACAACAAGTGGCACATTATGTCTGTGGCACATTAAGTGCTTGCAAGACGCGAATTTGATACAGCTTGGTCCTACAGAAAACTCTCTACATTCTCACGAACAGCAGCATCTCTTTCTCCACCTTTCCTCTCAAATGGTGGGTGGGGAAACCCCCGGAGCAAACCTTCAAATGTGTCACTTTTTCTCTAATGCTTATGGAGAACAAATATCTAAAAAGGAAAATAAAGATCGCTCGTAAGACTTTACCCGATAAGATCGCTACAAAAAAAACATTCTCTCGTTTCGAGATTTTGGCCGCTTAAAACACAGAGCGGACAAAATATTTGCGTGTAACCGAGCTTAATGAAGAGCGCCAGGCCAAAATGATTAATTCATGAGTTGAACTCTCGCGCCCCGTGTTAATTATAGGAGGGGGAATTTTCTGCAGCCGTATTATGCCAGGAGCAGAAGCCGAAAAAAAAAAAGTCTTTCCAAAACGGCACCTTTCACTCGAACAATCTTATGCAATTAGGAATATGACTAAGCAAACGCAGTAACAGAGCCACCCACCATGTCTGCTGTCCTACAGGTCCCTTTTGGACCTAAAACATCTGCTCTGGTTTCAGTTAGCAGCCGTCGCTTTGGAAACAAACGGTGGGCGACAATTATGGGCTGGTGACGAGAGAGAAAACCCTGCGTCTGCCAATAACAAATTAGCTTCTAAGGACGGCATTTTAAGGGCTCGCACTCATCGCCGGTGAAAGACTTCTCAGTAAATTGTGTACTGAAAAAAACTCGGGTTGGTGTACTGTATAAGAGAATGTGTTTCGAGTGGGAGTAAAAGGAAATGCACAGTTATGAGTAAAAAGTGGCGTCCGTGTTTAAAACACACCCGTATTACGTTACAGCTCTGACGCGTTTGTTGTGATTTTTTTTTCCATATTTGATGGATGGACCAATAGTGCGCGCTAGTTAAAGTCTAACACACGAGAACGCTTTCATTGTGCCGCAAAGTGATGATTGATTTATGGAACGCTACAGAATTACTGGTCGTGGCTTTTAAAGTGTTTTTCCGCTGGTGAAAGGATTCTTTCCAACAAATAACGAATCCAGTGTATGAATACAGAGTGGCGGTGAAGCAGCGTTAGCAGGGGGCCAAGCACCGTGACCCGGCAATACCGATAATACGCCAGTTTACGGAACACGAGGTATCATGGGATTTAAAATTTGCTCTGACTGTATACACCCAGAAATATCTCACACGACTTGCCACGGCGTGTCCCGACAACCTTGCGGCAGGCCCAGACGTGTGCTTTAATACGGGTTACGAACATCCGTACACCGGACTACAGACAGGCAGAGTCATTGCATCGGAGGCCACAGATTCCATCTAGTTGACTCTGTAGTGGGATCAGAGGAGGGGAGGATGGGGGGCATGTTCATGTCGGTCATTTTGTTTCTCTCGTGGGATTTTGGCTTCCTCTAGAGACCGAATTCCTCAGGAGCAGTCCACTCTCCGGGCTTATGGGTGGAGCGGAATGAAAAATCTACGGAATGATAATCGCCCAACCTAATTTCAGTATGTCACGGTGTCCGCTTACAACAAGCTCTTTTTAAAAAAAAGAGCGACACGAAATGGCGCGTAACGCCAGCGCATCGGTGCGGCATCGGTGATAAACGATTCGGTTTTGTGAGAGGAGAGGATATTTAAAAAAAGAATCGACTTCATATGTTAACACACATTATTCATCTCAGCGTGCTGCCATGCTTGTATGTTGTTACACCACTTCTATGGACCGTTATAGAACTGTTATTTTACACAAAATGACTCCCCATTGTTTGAGAGATGGAGTTTTATTCATCATCTGTTTAAGGGTGTCTCAGAACCTCTGTGGATGGACCTTTGTTCCATGTTCAGGATTAAAAAGCTTCCAACCCAACGATCCATCCTGTCTTAAGCAAGTCAAGTCAATGCACAATGTCTGTTTTTTATGAATTTGGCTTACGTACAGTACTAATATCTTTAATGCTTAGCTGATTTGGGCGCAAATACACACACACACACACACACACATACACTCACACACACAAACGCACATGTGTGATTTGAACCGAATTGAAAAGATGCATCAAATTTCACTCATCACCTCCAGTTCAAAGGCAGCAAGAGCAAGTCCCTGTTTTTTTTATTAATACCGTGCCCCGAATGTGTTGCCTGGACCCTTTCCAGAAGGAATACAGACCAAAAATAGTTCCGTCATCTGCTTCGGTTTCTGCATCTTCTGCTTTTTTTTCTTCGCAGTAACCGTGTCTCGTACTGATGAGCACATGATAACAAAAACCTCAGTTTTTTTTTTCCCTCCAGTTCCAGAGAACACTCGTGCATGACTCGTGACGTGATGATCGAGCTCAGGGATCTTGTAAGAGAAACCGTTCCTAGAGCAGCGCAAGAACGCGAGTTAAACCCAGAACTCGTCGTGGTCTCGAGGCCACAGCCTCGCCACATCAAAGAAGCTGAGCTCGAAGCACGGCGAATAGGGGGTTGGGTTCATTTAGGGAGATGAATGACGCAGCTTCAAAGCTCGCTCTGTCTATCCCAAAGCTTTTAATGCAGACAGGGACACAGCCTCGAGTAGCACCCTTCACTTCTCTTCTCTTCACTTCGCTTCTTTTCTCTTCACTTCACTTCATTTCACTTCACTTCACTGCGTGACCCAGCACACTGATTATTGCCCCTCAGTAATCCACCTAACACATATGAGACGATCCCTTTGGTTTATTTAGGGCTACGATACACGACTACCGGATACGTTCGAAGTATATTTGTTTCCGTATGTTTTTTCACGCTTGAACCGATAGTGATGTCACCTTTTAATAATAGCGTTCTTTTTTCTTCAGGGTTTTATTAACGAGCTCCGTGCTAAACCTCGCCGAACTGGTGGCCCTGCGGCCGGACCTCGCCGCTCTGAAGAAGATCCTCTACTTTCACGAAAACCAGTTGATTTATCCGGTCCGTAAAAGCCAAGAGAGAGACTTCCAATACGGCTACAACCAGATCCTGTCATGGTAATCCGTCTGGAGGAAAATGGACTTCGGCTGAATTCCGGTTCGGTCGTATCCTTTTGTTTGTTTGTTTATTTATTTACTTTTCCGAACTGCTGCATTTCCTGTAAACCGCGACCTCGGATGTACGCGTAATAGCGAAGCAGAAGTTCCACGGAAGGCTTTAATAGAGTAGCAGGCAGATAGACCGCGATCCTTCAGGCGTACTTTGCTGTTAAAAGCGTCCGCTCTGTCACCACACTCGCTTAATTATAGCATCTCATAATGCAGCTCTTGCTATGAATCGTGTATCACTGAATATATTCATTAATCTCCATGCTATGTTTTATTTATTTATTTATTTATTTATTTATTTATTTATTTATTTTTAAGACTACAGTGTAATTGTTATGCTTTATGCTTATAGTCTGCCCACTTTGCTTGCTCGGTTAACTTCTCTGTTTGTTTATAATTACAACAGTGCAGTGATATTTAAAAGGCAGCTTAGGCGCCGCTAATTCGAATGCTAATCGTGCGCCTTGGCACGAGCCATCCTTTAATCGGCGTTAATTTGTACAACAATTTAAAAACAGCTCGTTGCTCCTCGGTTCTGTTTTATTGGACGTAATTAAATCACTATTACTAGTCCTCGTGAATGTCTAATCCGTGCTTCAGTGTTGTTTTCATTACCTGTTATCACATCCATCTTACATAATAATGCTTGTGTTTCTACACCCAGCTTGGTGGCCGACGTGGTCCTGTTTAACTCGGCGTTCAACATGGACTCGTTCCTGTCCTCTATCTCCGGATTCCTGAAGACGATGCCCGATCACCGACCCAAGGGCCTGGAGCAGCTCATCCGGCCCAAATGCAGCGTCCTTTACTTCCCCATCCGCTTCCCTGAAGTCGCAAGGTCCGTTCTGTCATCACAGTCTTAACCGTCATCATCACGTAGTCTGCAGTTTGTCTTTTAAAAACTTTTAAAATCCACTCCAAGTGGACAAGGTTGTGTAGGAAGGTGATTTTCAGTAGGAGTGCAGGATATTAAAGCTCACCACACACACACACACACACACACACACACACACACACACACACACACACACACTATTATAAATATACATAAAATTACAGTCTGTTTAAGTGAAGTGAAGTGACGTGACATACGGCTAAGTACGGTGACCCATACTCGGAATTTGTTCTCCGCATTTTAACCCATCCAAAGTATACACACACACACACAGCAGTGAACACACACACACACACTGTGAACACTCACCCGGAGCAGTGGGCAGCCATTTATGCTGTGGCATCCGGGGAGCAGTTGGGGGGGTTCGGTGCCTTGCACAAAGAGCACCTCAGTCGTGGTATTGCCTGCACGAGAATCGAACCCACAACCTTAGGGTTAGGAGTCAGTCTAGGAGGCAACCTTTTCTCTATCTTCTGTTTAAGACCTCTTCAATTAGCAGGACTTTTTCGTTATGAAACGATCTCCTGCGCTTTTACACTGACGTAACACTACGTTCCGCTACATCGATCGATTTTGCCGATAAAACATCGTCTCGTCTTCTCGTAGCACTAATTTCTTTATTTTGAAAACTATATGCGATGAATTCAAAAGGTCGCATTCTTAAACCCTGGTATAATGTCACGTGATCTGAAAGGCGTTACATACAAGGGATGATGCACCTAATAAATTAGCTTACAACAGATTTTTTATTTATGTTGCCATGCGTCATAACATAACGGGGCATTTACAACTTGACAACACACACAGTCTCCTGCACAAATCTGCAAAGCTGCAATCGAATTTTGACGTTTGAGTCATGACCCAAATTCATTACAGAATCCAGGAGGTTTGTTTGGAGATGCAGGTCCAAACTTTTCCTGTGCATCATTAATTGCTTAAATGTAGCTGTGTGTGTGTGTGTGTGTGTGTGTGTGTGTGTGTGTGTGTGTGTGTGTGTGTGTGTGTGTGTGTGTGTGTGTGTGTGTGTGTCACAGCTAAGAGGCACTGTAAGTGAACTGACAGTGATGACGCAAGGCTTTCGCCTACAGAGTTTCTCAGCTCATTTTCAGATGCTAATTTGCCCCATCCACAGGAAAAGCACAGAGTGTAAGGAAGTGATTATACGCGCGGCCGGTCATCCGTCAACACGCCCGAGGAATCCAACCAACATTGTTTAAGGATTTTGTATTAAATATCTAAAGTAAAATATGCCCACAGACAAAGGGACAAACCCACTCTGAATTTAAATTCCTTTTCATTCGCAGGTGCCTTTTGTTTAATGATGTAATCATTCATTCATTCATTCATTCATTTCCTACTGCTTAATCGAACTACCTCGGGTCACGGGGTATCTCGGGCGTCATCGGGCATCAAGTCAGGATACACCCTGGACGGAGTGCCAACCCATCACAGGACACACACACACTCTCATTCACTCACACACACACACACTACGGACAATTTTCCAGAGATGCCAATCAACCTACCATGCATGTCTTTGGACCGGGGGAGGAAACCGGAGTACCCGGAGGAAACCCCCGAGGCACGGGGAGAACATGCAAACTCCACACACACAAGGCTGGGGCGGGAATCGAAGCCCCAACCCTGGAGGTGTGGGGCAAACGTGCTAACCGCTAAGCCACCGTGCGATGTAATAATTAAAAACCCAAATTTAATACTAATGACGTATTATAACCCTTCCATTTCTACAGTGAGGTTTTATTCAGGAATGGAGAGAGAGAAAGGGTATTTAAGGCCTGGAGAAGCTCCAGTGTTGGGATTCTGATTCTGGTTAAACTTAATTAAAAAAAAAAAAACAGTTCAAGCCCAGCAGCTATATAAGTGGACTAATCTATAGCACCGGACCTGGTTATGGTACATTTCCAATTGTTTTCTTCTTCATGTCGTCATTAAACGTACTCCTTAAGCTGCAAATGCTATTTCCACTTTAAGTGGCATCAAATGTTTCCTGTAGTGACCGATCCATTTGTCTCCGAGGCATAAACGGTACCGTATCGATCCTAAAGACCACGATTTAACAACGACACGTCGTCCCATGTGACCGAAATCTCAGTACAATTAGCCTCCTGGAGAGGAAACAATATCTCGATGATCTCCTAGCAGGATTCCATTGTCTGGAAAGACAGGTTTTTATTAGCCCATTTAACTCGATGCAGATAACCGAAGCTACTTTTTTTTTTTTTTTTTTAAGTTGTGGGGGAAAAGAGGGCTCTTTGGCTGCTTTTAAAAAGCGCTTCAAAGCCATTGATGTGACTCTCCGAGGAGTGGCCTGCCTCCAATGACTGACTCGTGGAATGATTGTGTTGCCGAAGCAGATGGCAGGATATCCTGCTGCAGAGATTCCTTCAACGAGGTTCAAAAGGAAACGGCTCCATATCAAAGTTTCGCAATGGCAACGCTGGAAAGTTAGATCAAAGCCACTTGGACGCGGAGTCAGCCTTGTTCTGGGCCGTTTTACTCCGCTAATGAAAAAACCTTTCTGGTTTAAGACTACGTCAATGTCGCGTTCGCGATGTAGATATCTCGCAGTCCCATGGATATTCGCTTGATTTGCGGCGATCGGAAATATAAACAAAAACGTCAAGAGCTGCCATGATTTTGCCAATGGCTCAGAAGGCATCCCGTCTAATTCCGTATAGTAGGATCACTCGCAGACGAAGACGTAGCACTTTTTATACGCCGATGTCCTCGTTTAAACGTAAAGCTGACCGTATCGTGGCCCGACAGAGAGGTCAAGAATACTTATCAACTTGGCCCTGGAACTCCAAATCCTTATACACCACATCACTCATCCTTACAGCAGTCCCCCCCCACCCCCCACCCCCCAGATTGCTCTGAAGCGGTAATGCGGTCGGAGTGAGAAGATGAAGAGTCCGGGGCTTTCTTAATCAAACCGTCAAGCGTTTAATCTCGTCGGTGGAACATCTGGCAGGCACCTTTTCTCATTTGTTTCATTCAAGTCAGATTGTACCTTCGTGTTCTTATAGGATTGGTCTTAAAAAAAAATAATAATAATAAAATAAAAAATCTCTCGGCTCGGAGTCACTACGACTCCTCAGCATGTCCCCTGTGAAAATAATCCAACGGTAAAACCCAAAGGTACAGCATGCCTCTGATCTACAGATCGCATGTGCCAGGACCGAGCCACAATCGAGTCCATATGGTGCTTTGAAGTGCTCAGAGCAAACCGTGATAAATAGGA
>NC_062523.1:29886317-29956130 GCF_022655615.1 Tachysurus fulvidraco
AACTAGGTCTGTGTTTTGCTTGCCATGGTCCAAGGTTTCTGTGGTATTCATTTGTAGCTGGTGGGCAAGAGAGGAATTAAAGGCTCTGAAAGTAACAAGTCACGCCAGAAGCTCATCTGCTGGAATGGGAGCATGCAAGCCAACAGAATAAAAAGAATATGTGTAATGCCATTGTTTATTATGATTTGTTTTGTGTGATGAGCGCGCCACTATCGACGTCTTTCATTGCGCTCACTTCAAGCCATCGATGGCTCATTCTTCAGCGCAGAGTCCCCGGCTTACGGCTGCTCCCTCGGTTCTGCTCCGCTGCAGAAAATAATAACGCGTCAGGACGTGACGGGAGGGAATCTTTGCTCTCGAATAGCTAATTGGCTGAAGTCCATTGCACAACCTGCAATTAGGCCTCCCAGTGCGATGTAGCAGAGTATAGGCAGTCTGAGGGAAGTCGGGAATGTCTCTTCTGTGTTTTATAGATGGCTTTTGGCACACTGTAACACAAAAATCCGACTCGTTTTCGAACCAACGTGTAATAATCGCGTACAGCGAACGTCACTTAAACTCCTACCTGCTTTTATTTTAGCCCATGGGAAAGGGCACCAGGACAGATTCGCTTGTGGAGGGCAAAGAAAAGAAGAAAAAAAAGATTACGTGCGTTCATTTGTAAAGAAATCAACATTTTTTGTGTTCTCTTCGATTCTAGCTTTCCTTTTGTCAGAACAAACGGATTCACAGTGAGGAATGAGAGAGGAAAAGTTGTACTGTATATAGACTTTTTTTTTTCATGCCTGTTTTTTTTTTTCTTTTTTTTTTTTTTTAGATTTCTGCCTGAACACAAGCTCCTGCTAAGACAAACTCAGTCTGAGAACAGTATCAGCTTGCAAGATTCCCAAAAGCATCCTGAGACAGCAGCAGCTTGGTAATATGGCCCAACACTGACGTAACGCCGTGTTGCGTAAAATGTTAACCGTGTTCAATATTCTCTATTCTTTAAAGGTGCGGTCTCCGATTTTTGAAAGCCAATGTTGACATTTGAAATCACCAAAACAGACACGCCCCTAACCCAAACGGGTCCCACCCCTGTATCGATAGCTCCTCCCACACATACATACGTAACCCGGGCGACTAACAGAAAGAAATGTGTCTTTATCATAGCTGAAGGGAAGAACAATACGATTGTAGATAAACAAACAAGCAAAAATGCCACACAAGCATAATGATGTAAAGGACAAAGGCATATATTAGTTCTGTGTAACAAAGCAAAACCAACGTTACTCACCTATCGAGAAGGAAAAAAGCGCCTCGGCGTCTTAAGTAAAGTCAGCCACATGTTCACAGGTCGGAGTTTCCCGAGTCGATAACTCCTGAGCTAAACGCTGTTACTACACAAAACGCGGTTGTAGCTGCCTCTCTACATTACTACGATAGTAAAGAGGTGTTATTTGTGTAGTAACAGCGTTTAGCTCAGGAGTTATTGACTCAGGAAACTCCAACCTGTGAATATGTGGCCAACTTCCTGCTCCTTCAGTTCTCTCCAGCGCTGGAAAGCTGATCCTATATTAACACGTCCTACTTCTTGTCCTTATCGTAAGTCTTTCTTCTCTTTCTTTCTTTGTTTTTATTTCATGTCAACGTTAAAACCGCTTTCTGCTAATGTCACACATGCGCACTGAACACTCTATTGACAAGCCCCGCCTCTTTCTGCTCATTGGCTACACGTTAGTTTTGATTTTTGTTTTGATTTTTGTTTATTATTCGGCCCGACTCAATTTTCTGAAGCATTTCTCAAAAATCGGAGACCCGCCTTTAAATTCAGTCTATATGCATTATATTTACGCTGATAGTATAAACTTAAAATAAAGCTTTTTATCGGATTTTATTTATGCACCGTATTTATCTCACTAGCTCCACGACATCTGAAAATGAGGAGGAACGAAGAATCGAGCGTGATGCAGAAGAGCCGGAGCCTGGACTAGCGTCCAAGCGGTATCCTCATCCAGAAAGAGGAACGCCGCGGGCGCTGCACATCGTCTGGCCTCACCGTTGGTAGGTGTTTTGATATCCTCGTCCAGCTCGGCGTTCGCGGTTCACTTCGGTTCACAGTCGGCCGGACCTGCGAAACGAAATGCCTTAAAAAATAATACCGTACAACAACCGTCTTTCCAACTATAACAAAGTTTTGCATACGATGTGAAGCATTATTTCACACTGGACTCCGTTTAACCTTCAGGGAAAATGTGCAAAGGTACAAAGTGCAAATGGGAAACGGTTCTCATGCTAGATTCGAACAAAGAGTGAAACAGTTTGGCATTTCAGTCCGTTCCCTGTGTTTTTAAACAGAAATCGTTCAGGCTGTCGGACCAGTGTGTTTTGTTTGACAGCGAGGCGGGGGCACGGAACACGGACAACCCACATGTTTTCGGTACAACATGAAGAAATCATTTTGGTGCAACAAAGAAGGACCATTGAGTCCATTCTAGGCGTATAATCTCAAATCCGTTCTGCTCGGATCTTTTATTGCGCAGCAGTTTCACTTCCCTTTTCCCTCCAGGGAGAAGACAAAAAAAATAAACTGTACCGGTGCGGGCGAGAAACATCAATCGTTTTATAATCGTTTGACGGCAGTCATAAGGGCCGAAGCCCACCGCGATGCCACGTCCTCCCCGTGACAATGTGAAAGCGCACTGCCGTCGAGCCGTGTACGCAGAAAAGAGCAGGGGAGGGATGAGAAAATATTTCACTGCCCGCAGGACCGTTTTGTGGCTTACGCCAAAGCTTAAATGTCTTCCACTCCCCATATTTTAGAGCTTCTCCTGGCATTAATGGAAACCAAGCAGCGTTGTATCTCTGCTTCATCTGCTCAGCCTACAGAGTGGGGAGAGAAAAAGGGTTTTCGAGCTGCATTTTTCTCCCATGACTCTGCTCTCATCTCTTGGCGGGGACAGCATGTTTCCTGACTGAAAAAAAACGCTCGTAAATCAGGTTCACGGGTGAGAAAAAAAAAAAAAAGACCACCGGTGCAGAAGTTTCTACGCTGGCACTGGGATTTAACCGTGTTTGTTTGCGTTGGGTCGCCGCGTCTCAACTGCTCTTGTATCGGTAATGAAAGCGGGCCGTTTTATAATCTCCTGAAAAACTGAGCAAAACACAGATGGATTAAGGACTTGCAACATGCGCGTTTTATAAACGCTGGAGCTGGGCCGAGTCAAATTAGGGTTTACACAGGGCCAGGGCAACTGGTTTGTAAAAGAAGCTTGGATTATCTGTATGATTTAAGCTTTGACACAGTGTGTACTCTGTGTCTCACCCCTCTCTTTTTCGCTAAGCTTGTTTTTTTTTTTTCCTCTCTCATCACTTGCTTACAGATTGTTAATCTGTTTGTGGCCTGGTTAGGCGTTCATCCTGGGCCGGATTACAGCGCCGTCTAATTGCAGGCGCCGCCTGGGACCAATCAGATCAGAGATCTGCAGTGCAGGTGTCGATGAAACGACCGCCGAATCAAATCAAGGGTTAGCGAGGGACGAGCGATCACGACGCCAGGCTTAACTGTCAGAATCTGTTTGGGGTAAACAGAGACATAGTTGATGTTTCGTCAGCTTGATAGTCGATTGTGTAAAAGCTGCTTAGAAATGATTCTGACTTTTAGAACCTCTCACTTATCACTATGTATGACACGTTACAGTTCTTCTTGTTTATAGTCTGTAATGAATTCTCATATAAACGATTAAATGTGTTTCTTATAATAATGCATCTTCTGTCAGGCCCCATTACAGCCAGCCTTGCAGAATTTTAGAGCCGGTGCGAAGCGGATGTGTGTTCTGTCGGAGTTTGGGGAGAAGAACAAAAAAAAAAATTCTCCCTCACACACAGCTCTAAGAAATGTGGCACAGGGCTATAAACAATCCCGCGCTAATATCGTGATGGCAAAGGACTGAAACTCATTTCCGAAGCTGTATTGAAGCTCTCACTATTTAGTGATAAAACTGGACAGTTTGTGCTTCTGTAACATATCCAGCACAGCGGAGGTTCCAGCTCATGTCTGGATGTTTAATAAGCTCCTGCTTTCTTGCTTATTTAGCAAAATTAAAAAAAAATTCGAACAAAAATCACCAAACAAAACGGTAAAGGTAATGAGGAATCGATATTATTATAAAAAGTTAAAGTTATTATTATTATTATTAGTAGTAGTAGTATTAGTATTATTATTAAAATTATTATTTTATTATTATTAAAATTATTATTTTATTATTATTAAAATTATTATTTTATTATTATTAAAATTCTTATTTTATTATTATTAAAATTAGTATTAAAATTGTTATTATTATTATTTATTTTTTATTTAATTTGTTTGCACTTTTTATTTTACTTACTTCATTAGTTTTAAGTATTGAAAAGAGCCATTAACAAGACTTGAAGATTCCTGCTTGTGAAAATGCTTTTATACCTTTTTTTTTTCTCAGGTTAAACAATAATTAACACCGATAAAAGCAGCTCTATAAATAGTGTTTAGCAATTTTTTTGATATTTTAGATGATTATAAGCAGAAAAGGAAAAAAAAATCCACCTGGACCTGTGCTGTGTTCTTCCTACTGGGAATCCAGACATATTTGTGCATCACTCAGTTTTTCCTTTAAAAAAAAAATGTAAAAAAATATTTACCGCCCCCCCCAGTCCGCTCTCTAGGCGCTAATCAGCGAGTGTAAGAGACGTGGGCACTGACGCATCACCACACCACGCTGGCACTGCCCCTGAACGCTCCTCTGGCACCACCGTCTCCCCCGAGCTCACAGCCAAAACTCTGCCATTTCGGAGTGACTGCGCATCGAAGAGCATGACGCACACCAGACTAGCAGCTTCGACAGCACTTTCCCAAAAACCCAAATTAGAAAACGTTTTCCTTTCCGAAATACGTAACATATTAGACAACAGTCTGAGTCCAGTGTTCAGGGATGTGAAACAGATAAGAAAAGAGTTGACGTTCGCCGCTCGATCGGAAACGGCTCCATCCGGATCGAGTAGCCGAGGTAGAATCGGAAAAAATCCGAACGATACGTTGTTTACATCTTCCTCCTATCTGTTAGATATGCGCCGTATCTTCTGTATGGAATTCTAACGCATACAGAAATACTCTCACTTTGAGGACCATTCCCTCCTTCCCCCCCCTGTCTGTTTTATCAATCCCCTGATATCCTGCGCGTGGGCTTTCGAACATCAAACATTAATTTAGCACTTTTCACTTTCTCCCGATTCCAATCCTTTTAACGTTCGCTGTAAATATAGTTTGGGATTTTAAATTTTTTTTTTTCTTGGGTGCGACTTAAAGGGGAATATTTAATCATGGCTGTCTGAACGCGAGGTCGATCGTCTTTTAAGTGCTAAAGGACGCCGCTAATGAGGGTCCCCGCTGAACAAGCTTTTCTTGATTTGTTTTATTTGTGCTGCGTGTCGTAGCGCGGTTCGGCCGATCGAGCCGCGTACGGGCGAAGGCTGTTTACAGGAACGGTCGAAAAGGGAAACGAAACCAAAACAACAGGCTGCAGAAATCTCTGCCTTATATAATGCTCCTGATGTTTCTAAGTAACCGAGCAGCAGATATTTTGGTCTGGGTTCAGACTTAATGCTGCAAATGAAACCCTGATCTGCAGGACTGGCAGTAACATTCTGCTATGTTCTTTCGTCTGACTGACTCCCAAAGTGCCAGCAACACATCGAAGCCTCCAGCAATCCCGGAGCAGCGTAGCTGACATATTAATTAACCCTGGGCTTGGGTGTCAGTAGGGAATAAGGCTTCACGTCGTGTACAGATTACATTTTTATTTACTCCGCTGACAGGACGGGTAATAGGCGCCATGTCACCTCACCACGGGTCAACCGTGCTTAGACCGGAGGAGGTTTACATTCACATGTTCAATTCAAAGAAGATGTGAAATTAATGAGGGAATCAGCGCCGAGCCACAGGGGGACGTGGCAGCATAAAAGAAGCGGAAATGAGGATAAATAAGCTTTGTGCTAATACCTCATCTAAAGAGCTTCTGCCCAGGCGGGGTGGCATCTTTTGTCAAGCGCTTCAGTAATCTGCCTTCGACCTTCAACAAACGTCACTTTTGGAAAGGAAGGCCCTTTTTTTTTTTTTTTGTTTAAAAAACGGGCTCAAAGAAGGAAATGAGCTGCAAAATGAAAAGGCTTTGGCAGCACTCTTCGAGTGTGGAGCGTACCCCGTGTGCCAGGCCTTTGGCTCACTTCTGGACTGTGTTACAGGCAGAGATGGAAGGACCATTTGATATTTATTTCCAGCTCATGCGTTTCGATTGAAATTTTTGGGCGTGTGGCCTTAGCAGGAGATGGTTTGAGTTATTACTTTAAAGGACAGAGTGAGAGAGAGAGAGAGAGAGAGAGAGAGAGAGAGAGACAAACAGACAGACAGAGACAGATATATATAGAGAGGGTGAGAGAGAGAGAACGACAGTGAGACAGAGAGAGAAAGTGAGGGGGAGAGAGAGAGAACGACAGTGAGACAGAGAGAGAGAGAGAAAAAGTGAGGTAGAGAGAGAGAACGACAGTGAGAGAGAGAGAGAGAACGACAGTGAGACAGAGAGAGAGAGAACGACAGTGAGACAGAGAGAGAGAGAAAGTGAGGGAGAGCGAGAACGACAGTGAGACAGAGAGAGAGAGAGAGAGAAAGTGAGGTAGAGAGAGAGAACGACAGTGTGTGTGAGAGAGAGAGAGAGAGAGAGAGAGAGAGAGAGAAAGTGAGGGAGAGAGAGAGAACGACAGTGAGACAGAGAGAAAGTGAGGGGGGAGAGAGAGAGAGAAAGTGAGGTAGAGAGAGAGAACGACAGTGAGAGAGAGAGAGAGAGAGAGAGAAAGTGAGGGAGAGAGAGAGAACGACAGTGAGACAGAGAGAAAGTGGGGGGGGAGAGAGAAATTGAGAGAGAATGACAGTAAGACAGAGAGAGAGAACGACAGTGAGACAGAGAGAGAGAGAAAGTGAGGTAGTGAGAGAGAGAGAGAAAGTGAGGTAGAGAGAGAGAACGACAGTGAGACAGAGAGAGAACGACAGTGAGAGAGAGAAAGTGAGGGAGAGAGAGAGAGAGAACGACAGTGAGACGGAGAGAAAGTGAGGGGGGAGAGAGAGAGAGAGAGAAAGTGAGAGAGAGAGAATGACAGTAAGACAGAGAGAGAGAGAACGACAGTAAGACAGAGAGAGAGAAAGTGAGGGAGAGAGAACGACAGTGAGACAGAGAGAGAAAGTGAGGGAGAGCGCGAACGACACAGAGAGAGAAAGACAGAGAGAGAGAGACAGAGAGAGAGAGAGAGACACGTACTTATCTGTTTTCTGAACACTGCGTGTTTGTTGCTATTAATATTCATGGGTTTCTGAAATCTACAGCAAAAGCAGGTTTTATTTAGGTTCTCTTCCTGGCACAAGTTTAACCACGTCTTGTTTTAATTTTGCTCTCCTTTCATATTGTAGCACCAATGAGACATATTCATATTCGTTTTTTTTTCTTCCTTTGAAGGGAACATGACAAAGACCCCGAGCTGTTTTTCCAGACATTGCTAAAGCTGGCGGAGCGAGAGCTGAGCTTCGAAGTGTCCGTCCTCGGGGAAACGTTCACGGACGTACCAGGTACAGTACGCTGACCCCATGGAGATACGTAAAGGGGAGCTAGGAAGCAGGAGGAACTCGGTTTATCTTTAACTTAAGATCGAGAACGTTGCTTTCAAACTGCACGTGCAAAAGGATAACGAATCAGGAAGTAATACCTCGTTTGTGCGTCCTTCAGGCTTCATCTAAGCCGTCGCTAAACGGCGACTAATTTGTCAAACAGACAAAAACGTACGAAGGTCACAGATCATCCATTAGTCGTGTATGGCTTGTACTCGTACCGTTTTTATTAGCAAAACATGCTTCCATTAGCAGATGATTATGCTTTAATGTCTTTTGGACAGACTTGGATGTTTATAGTATTTCCTTAAGTTAATTTATACACACGTCCCAGCCTAACAGAATCACAGTCTCTTCTGTCGCGTTCGAAACTTTTATAATAGCGTAAAGAGCTAACGGGGGTGGGGGGTGGGGTGCTGGAGGACAAGGCACCGTAAACGTTACTCATATTTTGAAATAATGTTTACGGTTGCTCGGAAGGCAATCATGCTAAAAACTCTCTTAATCCATTTTGATTTCAGTAATAGGATCGCTATCGATTATTTTTGCCCTTTCCCGTTTTATGTACGTCCGAACGTTACGACCGCCCCTCGCGTCTTTTCCGTTCTCGAGTCGCAAACTTGCCTCTCTCTGTTAATTACCCCCGTGTTTGACGCTGAGCTCTCGAACTTTTCAGACGTCTTCGCGGAGGCTAAAGAACGCTTGGCTCGCCACATCCGCCACTGGGGTTTCATGCCCAGTAAGGAGGACTACCTCAGAACGCTGTGCCAAGCAGATGTTGTCGTTTCCACGGCCAAGCACGAGTTCTTCGGCGTGGCCATGTAAGTCTGCTAATGAAGGGCGTTTTCTCTCTTACAAACGCAGTGGCCCTACTGTGAAAATTCAGGAAACATCCAGAACAGCAAGACTCACCGAAACCGACTAACGTTAATGGATTTTTTTTTTTGTTTGTTTGTTTTCGGTCCGTTAACGAAGGGCGTTTACTCGACATTTAATAGTTTATTAACATTTACAGAACGCAGGGCCACGGTGTATCGGGGAAAAGATGTGCCAGTATCAATTCTAAACTGGGTAAGCTTCTTTAGACATGCACAGAGAATAAGCTCGAGTGGTTTGTGGTTGCATCAGGGAAGGCGGAGATGGAATGGGACATGTCTGGTTAGGGTGAAGTATAGTTTGTATCCAGAAAGTTCATGGGCCTGTTGGAGACTAGATTACTAGGAATATACTCTGAGGTATTTTTTGTGTAAGCCATACCTTTTTTTTTTTTTTTAGTGTAATACAGATCCATGGTTCAAACCTGAGCTTGAGTTTGTCACAGTGTCCATTTCCTCTGGTTTCCCAGCTCCTTCTTATTCACAATTTTTAAATGACCAGTCCAGTTTTGACATGAATAAGTGTGTGAATGTGTGTGCACGCTGCCAAACCCATCCGAGGTGTATCCCGGCATCATCCACTGTGACCCTGACCCATAAAACGCTTTCACGAGATTGATGAAGTTCACGCTCGATGATCGCTCTGTTTGTGAGTGCAGCTCTTCATCATGGGATCAGGGATGTGGTTAAGATGTTGGGCTACCAATAGGAAGGTTGTGAGTTCGATTCTTATGTCCACCAAACTGCCACTGATGGGCCTCTGATGTGCCATGCACGTCTGCTAGATGCTGTAAATGTAAATACATCACCGCCGCATCATAATCACAGTGTTAAGGAACGGTAATTAAATAAACTAATTATTTTTTAATAATGCAATGAAGCACCTGCAGATTTTATAGGTTTGAGACCCCGAGCTCCTGCTTTTACTTTGTCGAGCTGAACAACATACTTTATAAACCGAAGAACCGCAGCCGATCGGGTCACACGTAACTTTTCTCAGTGCCGCACCACATGAGGAAAAGCACCACACCCACACGAAGGGACTTTCTCTACCGCACTCTGTCTTCGTTATTGTGGAAATGAACCTAATCTAATTAATTGGCGGCAGACACCCATCCATGCCCGGCAGAAAAACAGCGAGGCCGCCGAGCAGAATGATCTGCTAATTATATTTGAGATGAAATGCCTGATAAGCATTTGTGCGCTCGCACATTAACTGCGTCGAAATGGAGCTGATCTTAATCGGTTGCCATGAGACCGAGGCCAAGCGCCTACAAGTTTCCACGCTCACGCGGCGGTAGATCAGCGACGGAAACGTCGTCGGTTGCACTCAGCGGTTATGTAGTTTAGAGTTCTGGTTTGCCGTCTAGCGCTCGATGGAAAACAGATCGGCCGCCTTGCGTAAGACTACGGTTTGACTCGTAGGGTGAAACCATCTTAGGTGTTTTCTTCCTATTCCTATGAGACTCATGGGGCGGTTTGTTAAAAAAAAAAAAACAAAAAAACAGAATCGATATATTTTCTTTTGCGTGCTGTGAGATTGTCAGCGTTCACGTGTCACTCCAAACCCCCTCCCAGGATCGACATTAAAACCGACGTTAAAAAAAAAAGTTTTCCGAGAAAGGCCCGTCCCGTCGCTCAGTCAAATCTACAAATTCCGAGCCGAACGTCAGCCAGCTAATCGGATATTAAAATATGCATGGCTTTAGCATGGGGAATGAGATGGTGATCTGATGGCGAGGCGAGTGATGCATGGACTCGTGAAATATTAACGCTCATTCTACAAAATATTTAAACAGCCAGTCATTTTCCTGCTGGCAGCTAACAGGGCGGGTTCGGATCAGGCGAGTCTGTCGGGAGCGAAGTTTGCCCCAGATTTAACTCTTCACTGAGGTTTTGTAGTTTTGTCTTGAAGTCTGAATTCCATCCGTTCCTGAGTTCGGCCAAAACTTTGACCGACCGAGCAGATCCACACAGAGGAGGAGTCCTCCGTTCTGGTATCGGCTCCTGTTCCTCGCGTCTGTTTACCGAGTGTTTTTTTTTATTCTCCTCCTTTCGCCGCAGTCACACTCGTCATGCTCGTTAGGAGCCGGATTATGGAATTGTGTAAAGGCGCTTTGTTACAGTGACCACCATGAAACAGATAGACTGTCAGATAAATTCCGAAAATACACATTTACAGTGTAAAAATATATACAAACTTTTGTTCCAACTTGAGGAAATCTTTTACTCAATATGTGTATATGTGTATATATGTGTGTGTGTGTGTGTGTGTGTGTGTGTGTGTGTGTGTGTGTGTGTGTGTGTGTGTGTATTTAGTAGTTTAAATATTTTCTGTATGTCACAGAATGAATGCCTCCTAACATGACCTGTTGTTACAGGTTAGAAGCAGTGCATTGTGGTTGTTACCCACTGTGTCCAAAGGCTCTTGTCTACCCAGAAATATTCCCTGGTAGGATCTCGATCTCTCTCTCTCTCTCTCTCTCTCTCTCTCTCTCTCTCTCTCTCTCTCTCTGTCTGTCTGTCTGTCTGTCTGTCTGTCTCTCTCTCTGTGTCTGTCTGTCTCTCTCTTTCTCTCTCTCTGTGTCTGTCTGTCTCTCTCTCTCTGTCTCTCGCTGTCTGTCTGTCTGTCTCTCTCTCTCTCTCTCTCTCTCTGTCTGTCTCTCTCTCTCTCGTTCTCTCTGTCTGTCTGTCTGTCTCTCTCTGTCTCTCTCTCTCACTCTCTCTCTCTCTCTCGCCCTCTCTCGCTCTTTCTCTCTCTCGCGCGCCCTCTCTCTTGCTCTCTCTTGTGCCCTCTTTCTCTCTCTCTCTCTCTCTCTCTCTCTCTCTCTCTCGCGCTCTCTCTTTCTCCCTCTCTCTCTCTCACCCACTTTCTCTTTCTCTCTCTCTCTCCTTTCCCCTTTTGAAGAATTTGACATTAAAGATGACACGCTGACAAAATTACGTAGTCTTCCATACACCGTAAAATACTAATTGTCACAGACTAAAGCCACGAATTATGTCAGAGTAATAAGTAATTCCTCTTAAAGCCGAGAGCATCGGGCAGAAGACATTCTGGTGTGCTTTATATAAATAAAAAAAAAACTCCAAGCCCAGTTGAATAATGTAAAACACACCACAGCATGGAGTCGGGTCTGCTCTCTGCTCCATGCTCCAGGCTTTGACATTTATTGTTATTTATTTATTTTTTCTTTCTTTTCTTTGTTAAAATGTATTCCTTTTTATTCAACGTAGGTTCCTATCTGTACTCAACACCTGAGCAACTGTTTAAGAGACTTCAGGGTTTCTGTAAGCATCCACATTTAGTGAGACGACATGTCATTCAGGTAGGACTTGTACCTTATATCTACAGATAAGATAACGTCCCTATCATAATGACCCGTTATAATCGGATACGGAGGGTCCCAGAATTAATTTTTTTTTTCTTGATCACAATTTCCAACCTCCTTCGGTTAGAATTCGTTCTGCATCCCGATCACATCGTCATCTCTCTGTTTTAGGTGAACGTTGGAAGGTTTTCCTGGGACACTTTGGGACACGAGTACAGATCTCTGCTGGCGACGAGTTCCGGGAACACGTCGTGACGCTTATTCACAGTACAACACGAACCTCGCTCGGGATCGACACGCTTCAATTAAGTGAAGCGACGTGAAAGGACGATTTCAGCAGCACTTTACGAGCGGCGTCCCGTATTTCCGGATTTTAGCAAGTTTATTTTTTATAAACACTTAAAGCCGATTTCACCCAGTTCTATTATTAAACTAGAATCCCGGGTAACCATTAACAGGTAAGTTGCAAATTATAATAACGGCAAATAAAGAAAGTACAAAAGGAGGACAAGAATAACCAGGAATACAAGAAATCCCCCAAACGTGTCCTACAGTCAACTAAAATAAAGTGTTACTCATGACTCTCATAACAGACACAGCCACAAACCTACCTCGGCCTCACCACCTCTCCACTAAAACAACATCCACAGCACAAGGGCCTCAACACTGAGCACTTTTACATGCATAGTTTTAAGGCAGAGGAGAAAAAAAAACAAGAAGTAAAAAATAAACAACCTAGAAACCTGCGACCGCCGTCCGTGTTTTCCGCTTAGGCGGTGCCACCTCACATTTCGGTTCGGCTCCATTTTTATCCTTTTTGTGCCGGAGCTGAGCTGCACGGCTGGAATCTTCGCTTCCCACTCGGGCTGAGTGGCGGCCAAAGTTGTGGCTTGAAGCTCTTGTGGGCTCCACCTGGGGGTTGCCAGGTTGTGACAGAGTCCCCCGAGGCTCAGAAAAGGTTAATAGGAGGCCTTCACAGCACTGTGGTGGAGTCTAAATATATTCGTAGTGTTTGCGTTCGAAAATGAACCGCCGTATAATTAGGGGGCCCAGGAACTATGTATTTATAAGTAGTCAAGAAATGTAAAGGGGAAGATGAAAAGCCAGATTTCCCTACAAGTATGTTTGCTTGTCAACCCTACGTGAGTGCTTGGACCCTTTGATCGCTTCTCCCTTTTAATCTGTCATGCTGAAATCATTTAAGTCGCGCAATAGTAAAAAATGACTGCAATATATCCATTTCTATTCTGCTACCTCACCTCGGTGACTTGTTGTTAATACAAATGTATCGCTAATGCAGGTGCAGCAGATGTGAGATTGGAATTAAAGAAAGAAATGAAATCATTTTGTTATATAACTCCTTATTTCCTGAGAGCAAAACGAGGCCCATCGTTCTTGCTTTTGGCATCGGACCTGACCAACCTCCGTTTGAAAAATGGCTCCTAATATCTTCTATCAGCATTCCTCATGCGCAGCTATGATTTCCCTTCCTCCAGAAGAGGCAGAGACGTTAGCAGCTTGATATATGTGTTATTTCAGGGACGTTCCCACTCACGGATTCATGTCCGATGGTTACAGTATCATAACCGAGCATGTGCAGGATACTGAGCTTTAAGCGAGATAGTGTCGTTTATCGCATTTCAGTTTGGCGAAAACCGACACCGTGGCTTACCGTGGTACGTTAAGCCCGAAGACGGATTGCTTTGACCCCCGAGTGCCGTGACCGGTCTGCTGTCGTTTGAGGATCCTCTCCCGCAGAGTCAGACGAGTCTGGCCGACCCGAGGTCAGGACCTAATGACGCCGTAAAGCTTATAGCGCTGCCGTTTCACCACTTACAAAATGTCACCCCACAAATAAAAACTTAATAGCAACCTCTATAAAGCACAGTAGGCATTAAGCCCTTTTTCGCTGGCCTTTTTAATTGATGTTCCTGCTTCTTACTGACAGTGTCGGAGGAACCCGAAGTGACACAAGCAGACCTAATCTCAAAGCCTGGTCGTGTGAAATAGACATGTTTTTTTTTAGGGAATCATTACTAGTCTTTACTGCAGATTGCGTACAGTGATTCGTAAGAACTCTAGTTACTATATGCGGTTTCTTGATTGGTGCTCGAACCTCTAGCTGTCAATCCAGCATTCTGTGTGATGTGGCAGTTAAGAGCAAATGGGTAGCAACATTAAAACTGTGGACTAGAGGTCTTCTCGAGTCTAAGAAAGTGTACCCGACCCGAAGTGACCCAAATCACAATTTACCCGAACCCGATGTGCATATAATGTGTGTGTGTATATATGTGTGTGTGTGTATATATATATATATATATATATATATATGTATAATATTTTTTTTTTTTAAAGAAAGACCTGACCCGAGACAAACCCGAAAAAATTAGATCCGAGTCCGACCCGACCCGTTGGCATTTTTTTTAACCCGACTGGACCCGAATGTTAATTTAGTGTAACCGCTACAGGGTGGATTCAAAATTGATTGACAGGTCTGTTTCAACGAAAATTTGCTTACCGCCAGTCACACGATGTCGCAAGCGGTCTTGGCAAACAGAGGAGAGGTTGGAAAAGGACTCGAGTCGATGAACACACACGAGATACAGTAGTTCAGGTCTTCTCGGGTCCGTTCGGTAAAAACACAATCGTTTTAAATTACCCGAGACCCGACGCCGCTATTATTAAACCCGACCAGTGTCCGAGGTACATGTGAAACTTTTAGACCCGAACCTGCTCGGGCCTCGGGTCGGACCTCGGGTTTTCGGATCTAAGTGGACCCGTGAAGACCTCTACTGTGGATACGGCAAAAATAACTCACAAAAAATTCAGAAACAAGTCCAGCGATAACTGCCGTTCCTCCCACTACGCCGAACGTCTGCCAGTTTAATCCCTCATCCGTTCTCAGTCTTAACAAGAGATTTGCAGCTTTCGGTTAAAAATGTGTTTATCTCCGACATACCGGTTCACCTTTCGCAGGACACCGGATAAAGGGTTTTAATTTAAACTTTACTACAGCTGTGGGTTTTTTCCACAGTATCTAATAAAGTCGACTACTGTGTAAAAAATACAACAGCCAGCAACCCAGAGTTACACAGAAAGGTGTTGATTGAGAGCGTGAGGAGGTCCGGGGGGTGTTTTTAAATTGGTTTATCGACGAGAAACAGTGGCATTAATTTCACAGCCCAGCAGTGATCCTTCCTGTCTCTGTTTGGCTGTTGTTCTAAACCTGAAAGAGAAAATGCAAGAATGAAAATCTCTAAGCGATGAATACGTTGTGTGTGTGTGTGTGAGTGTGTGTGGGTGATGAAGTAATGTTCCTCTGAAATAAAGGAGTTCTGAGGCTAGATTGTACATTTAATTGTGATTAGCGGTGATTTTGTTTTCCCGAATGCAGCCGCCCTGTTTTGTCGGATATTAGTTCGAATATTCAGAACCTTTAAGTGCTACTGGGAATGCCAGGCACTTTATTAAGAGTTTCATGCTAATACCAGTTAGGACCTTATGTGCTTTCAGAACAAACTATTCTCTTGGTGACGTGGATTTCCCAAAATGTTTCAAAGATTCCGGTCCATGTCGGTGTGATTCCACGTCACGATTGCTGCAGATTCACACGTTCAGTCACACGTTCGTGCTGAGAATCTCCAGTTGGAACACGTCCCAAAGGTGCCATATAGGAGATCTGGTGATTGGGCCATTGAAGTACAGTAATCCTTCGCCACTTCGCGGTTCAAGTTTCTTCGGCCTCGGCGCATCGCTGATTTTTCAAAAATATTCAGAGAAAAATAAAAATAAAAATGGTTTCCCAGGATTCCAGACAAAGAGAGAAACTCTCTCAGAGGCTTTGTACATACCCACGGGCACTCAGACAAGGCACATGATTGGTTCCCGGCACGAGATCTGAGCTGATTGGCTGCGCATCATCGCATCCTCTACCAGCTTCTTCCCTTGTTGTATCTCGCCACTCTCGTTCACGCTGTCAACTCTGTCTCGCGTATCGTGTTTGAAATTAACTTTTCGTTAAGCCCTTACGATGCCTCCTAAGCACCGTGCCCCTGGGAAAGATTCCTCTAGTGAGCCCAAGAGGAAGAGAAAGATGATGACCATCAGTGAAAAGGTCAAACTTAGGGCCAATCCTACTTCGCGGATTTTCACCTATCGCGAGGGGTTCCGGCCCCCATTAACCACAATAAACGAGGGATCACTGTATATTGACTTCAGGCAAGCTGGGTCTGTGGAGTCATGCTGTGTACACCAAAATCCGACTTTACAGAATCTCACCAAGCCGTTGTGAGCTCTTCATGTGCCTGCTGTAGCCACAGATTAATGTGCTTGGTGGACAAGAACGGATCTCGATCTTATCTTCTGCCGTTGTTGCGATCACGCCTCACAGTTTGATACGTTGTACATTCTGAGATCTTCTTTTCTGCTCATCAATCGAGCGTATCGTGTAGTCATTAAAAATAACTCGCGCTTTTACCCTAAAAATTCTGAAATGGAAAAACAGAGATGACCAACTCACTCAGGTAACAAGAACTAAAACTTTTCAATTCTAGCGATGACTGCTTTTTCCACCCGCTACACTACTCCCACTTGTTTTTTGTTTTCCACACCAAATCTGTGTAATCTCTCGAACCTGTTGTGTGTGAAAATTGCAACTCATCAGTTTCTAAAATACTCACAACAGCTCATGTATCATCACCGTTCATGTCAAAGTCAGAGAACACACGATTTTTTTGCATTGTGTTATCGGATAAATGCACGAATGTTTACGTGTGTGGTTTTTTTTTTTTATTTTTTTTTTTTATAAAGTTATCTAAAACATGCAAATCCTATAACGCATATTCAGTGTACTTCTATTAAAGCCTTACAAGTAGTTAAGAGCTGAGGCTAAGCATGCCAGCGTTCCTAATGTAAAAACAAGCCCAAGACAGAGCCGCTGTCCTTGTGTGACACAGTCATATGCTATCAATATGCTGCCATGTTCTCTTGGAACATGCTCCACCTTTTAATAGGGTCTGGTGGTTAGAACATGGCAGGCGGTTCACAAGGACACAGCATTGTTATGCTTTCATTTACTTTTTTTGAGTCTTTCTTTTTTGTGAGAATTCAACTTTTCTTTCTTTTTTTTTTTTTTTTTTTTTTTTTTAGACCTTACAAAGACACCCATTTCCATGAAGCTTTGCCAAGAGGGATGGGAAAACAAAAGTGTGTGTTGAGTGCGAGGTGGGGGGGCGGGGGTTCTCCGTAGCGCAGTGGTCTTCGGTTAGAACATGAAATCGTTAGACGGAGAGTGCCTCAGCCCGCCTAGGGAAAACACGAAGCCCACAGATTCCATCTCGTCCTTCAAGTCTACACGGCGTCGGCCGGTCTTCCGCACGGCCCCGACGTTTACGGGACGCCGGGATGCGATCCGTGTTCTTATTGCTTTTGGGTGCATAAATTTTTATTCTTTTTTTTTTCTTAAATGTTGATTAGCATTTACAGTATTGTTTTTGGCCACAAATGAGCCATGTAATGCCAAGAGGAAGTATAAGACATGTATATATACTGTATATATTCATCGTTACATTCCGGATGTGGAAAAGACATGCTGAAAGACAGATTTACATATTTATTAAAGCTCCTTTTGAGGTGTTATTAATCCGCTATTAAGTCCGTCCAAAGAAACCTTTCCAGGAGAGAGAAACATTTAGTCAGCACTTCAAGCCTGTATAGTGTGTGTATGCACGTGTGAGAGAAACCAGAACATCATGCCGAATGTATACGGGATCAGCAGAGCACCTTTATTTGACATTTGCTTGACGTGCTCCGTAATATTTGGATAGAATCAGTTCATTTACATACTGTACAGTTTACTTGTGGTGAAGCAGTGGATGTCCCAGTGGCCCGTCCCAGAGATAACCCACCGTGCCAGGAAGGTCACTCCAAGCATCCAGAACATTTCTCTCTTTTTTTATTTCCACAATGGATTTTGTGAAACTTGCAAGCTGGCGTATCTGGTTTGTTTTGCCCATCCCCCCCTTCCTCGTTCTCCATTCCCCTTCATCGTTCCTCGACTCAATGCCAAAAAAATGAAGTGTCTGATTTAGAGCACTGGCTCTCCACGTAATTACAGACTCCGTCTTATCTCTGGGATGGAATAAAAAACACATTCATGCAGAGCGTCTCGGCGTCGGCTTGCGGAGAGCGAATAAAAAGACGCCGCTGTTGGGGAATTGGAGAGGACTTTTGGCAGTTTGATTAGAAACCGATGCGATTGTGGCCATCGCATGTTCACTGTGGCAGTTCTGAAGATCACTGGAACTATTTTTCACGACAGTATACCGGCTCGAAGCTGAATAGCGAGTGGGGTTTTGACTCGGGTTGACCAATATATGATTTCTAAACTCCAGCAAAAACATGTAATCCAAAATGTAAAAAAAAAAAAAAGGGGCACTTGTATTCAGTACATAAAATTGTTGAACCTGAAGAAATGTACAGCTAAGACTGCATTTAAACATAAAGTTTCCTTTTTATTTACAAGAGTACACAAGAAGACATGTCCGTATGACACGACGACAGTTACAAAAAATGCTATTTGACTAATACTATTATACTATTTTTTTTTTTACTATAAAAATCAAAAAAGGCACAGATCAGGAAGTCAAGTTAACCTTAATTGAGTAAAACTCACAAGAATTCCTAAATGTAAATTTATCCATTCAGGATCGCTTACCCCCTCCCCACAGAAATGTTTGGGGGTGCCAATAAAATGACAACATGGACTGGCCATTCTGAGATGATGATGATAATAATAATAATAATAATAATAATAATAATAATAATAATAATAATAATAATAATAAAAAATGGAATGCTATTTTTTTGACCTACAGTACAGACCAAAAGTTTGGACACCCCTACTTCTCATTCCAAGAGTTTTCTTTATTTTCATGACTATGAAAATTGTAGATTCACACTGAAGGCATCAAAACTATGAATGAACACGTGTGGAATTATATACGTACATAACAAAAAAGTGTGAAACGAATGAAAATATGTCATATTCTAGGTTCTTCAAAGTTCTCCACCTTTTGCTTTGATTACTGCTTTGCACACTCTTGGCATTCTCTTGATGAGCTTCAAGAGGTCGTCACCTGAAATGGTCTTCCGACAGTCTTGAAGGAGTTCCCAGAGATGCTTAGCACTTGTTGGCCCATTTGCCTTCACTCTGCGGTCCAGCTCACCCCAAACCGTCTCGATCGGGTTCAGGTCCGGTGACTGTGGAGGCCATGTCATCTGGTGCAGCACCCCATCACTCTCCTTCATGGTCAAATAGCCCTTACACAGCTTAGAGATGTGTTTGGGGTCATCGTCCTGTTGAAAAGGTGGTGTGTCCAAACTTTTGGAAGGTGTGTCCAAACTTTTGGTCTGTACTGTATATGTTAGCTTTTCAAGCCTGTACGATGGGTCAGGCATGTAGGCTGGTAAAGTTAATGTATGTTAATTAATGGAATTCATTTATATTGATGTTTGTGTATTATGTTATAATGTATCGTATATAATATTGTATATTACTATTATAATCCTAATGGTGTAATTAAGACAAGTGTCATAGCAAAGAAATTTTAAACATGTTTTCTGACTTTTCTGTCAGAACTTTGGCTCAGTTTTGGTCACAGTGATACTAAATTTGCCGGAGCTGATCATTTCACATCACAGGTTTTTTTAGACCACAGATTTCGTTTACATTGTACGATTTACGTATGCGACAGTAAACCCGAAGCAAAAATCGCACAAATCAAACCTGGCTCGAGACCTGAATATGAAGTGCAACAAGAGGAAATACATTTGCTCAAAGAGCAACAAGCAACATCCCACCAGTTCCTATTAGCTTTTCTTATTTTCATGTAAAAAAAAAATGCACATGTAGTCCTATCATAACATTTGGAGTCCTATCATATGTAGTCCTATCATTACATTTTTTTTTTGTTTGTTTTCTTTAAGATTTAAACACTTATTACTTGGATTCTGGTCCAAAGATCTCCACACATTCAGTAAGCATGAATTCCACAATCTGGTTCTGGTACAGCATGTTGACTGCCATGTTTCCTGCATCCAGCTCTGGCCACATAAGAGTCGGTCCAAAAACGATGCTGACGCCTTGGCTCGACATGCGGTTTTGCTGTGACTTTGTCAAAACTCTGCAAAAAGAAACAGACGAGTGGCACGTTAAAGCAATGGCACGTAGCAATGTCTTATCGGTATACGCGTATCGAGGTAGTTCTGAGCTGTTACCGATCTCGCCATTCGTGTGCTGTATAGACTGTCATGAAAAATGGGGATCTACGATGGCTGGAGGATATAGTCTAAGATAGCTGAGGTATGTGTAACATTAGCAGAAAGTGGTTTTAACATCGACATGGAGGATAAAAACAAAGAAAGAAAGAGAAGAAAGGCTTACGATAAGGCAAGAAGTAGGACGTGTTAATATAGGACCAGCTTTCCAGCGCTGGAGAGAACTGAAGGAGCAGGAAGTCGGCCACATATTCACAGGTTGGAGTTTCCCGAGTCAATAACTCCTGAGCTAAACGCTGTTACTACACAAATAACACCTCTTTTCTATCGTAGTAATGTAGAGAGGCAGCTACAACCGCGTTTTGTGTAGTAACAGCGTTTAGCTCAGGAGTTATCGACTCGGGAAACTCCGACCTGTGAATATGTGGCCGACTTTACTTAAGACGCCGAGGCGCTTTTTTCCTTCTCGATAGGTGAGTAACGTTGGTTTTGCTTTGTTACACAACTAATATATGCCTTTGTCCTTTACATCATTATGCTTGTGTGGCATTTTTGCTTGTTTGTTTATCTACTATCGTATTGTTCTTCCCTTCAGCTATGATAAAGACGCGTTTCTTTCTGTTAGTCGCCTGGGTTACATATGTATGTATATGTGGGCGGAGCTATCGATACAGGGGTGGGACCCATTTGGGTTAGGGGCGTGTTTGTTTTGGTGATTTCAAATGTCAACATTGGCTTTCAAATATCGGAGACCCCACCTTTATGCTTAGTATTTTGGAGGTATCTACCAAGAACTGAGGTTTGGCTGGAACACACAAAAACGCGACTAAGCTACCAGAGGCCTTTTAGGACGAATCAGGACAGAGCCTTAAAGCTCGGGAATGGGATGAAGCCTGGAAAAAGAGGGTGGAACTGTGGCTGAAGGCTATACTCCAAGTTGTCAATGGGACCATGACTAAGAGCTCTGAGGTGGACTGGAGGCTTTAACATTCTGAATAAAAAAAGTGTCTTGTGGCTTTTCAGTGGCAAAAAATGTTTTGCACTCTACACACTTGCATGTAGTTCTGATGATACCTTGAAGCTCAGTAGTGAGAAACCAACTGTCCACAGATTCACTCGTTTTTTTTTCCATCAGTTTGACAAACGTTCTGTGCGTTCTGCAAACAATGAGCCTAATGAGAGAGACAAGTAATGATATGGCTCTTCATGATTGTTTTGTTGTGTGTTCCTGCACTATAGAGACCCATTTAATCGGAGCAACATAACCTAAAAGGGCAGCCAGAGCACTTCCAATAATTCCCTCTTTTAATGCGTATAATTAACCTCGGCCATTTCGTTTCCCTTGTACATCATAGCCAGACACTCGTCCTGCCACCAGCATTTTAACCTAATTAGCACAGTGTGATGTAAGGATCTTGGCTGCCATTGCTAATGGCTTGCTAATGATCTTAAAGAGGGAAAGACTTCATTTCCGAAGTGATTTTTTAAAAGGTTTAATGTGAAGCATTTTTTTTTGCCTCGCTTCCTAATCCTGTAGTATATTGTTCTGTAATTATTTCATTATGTTATCCCTGTACCATCGTTGTCCCCTACATCATTTGAATTTGCATTCGTCGTAGCCGAATTAAATGAATACACTGACCCGAGCTTTGATCATGTTGCTTAGTTCGTTGGTGTTGGACGAGCACAATAAGAATTTATTGTACTCAATATAACGGACACCAGCAAGTATAAACGTTGTTTATTAAAAGAATTCGAAAGGCACCAAGATTCTATTAAATATTAAACTTTTGCTAATTCTTTAGTAAAATTACCCATTTTCTTTTTCTTGGTATAGGCTTCAAATCCCAGCACTGCAAAGTTGCCACCGTCGGCCCCTTGAGCAAGGCCCTTAACCATTTCTGCTCCCTAGCTGACCCTGCGCTCTTCCTAACAGAGATACGTGGGAGGGGGAAATAAAGAATTTCACTGTGCTGTAATGTATACGTGATGAATAACGGCGTCTTCTTCTGCTACTTCTATTAATATATATTAGCTTATAGCAGATTGCCCTCATTAGACTATTTCAGTTGACTGAAGCATGAAGAGAGTGGACCAGCTTGACCAGGGGGTGACTGCGCCGCGCTCGATCGAATCAGACCAATCAGAGATACCAGCACGAAGGGCAACAAGCACTGTTCAAGATGCCAATGGTTATTAATTAGCATCTTGTTTGGGAACAGTACTTGACATGAAATGGAGGACAGCACACAATTGCCCTCCAAACCCCACCACTCCCCAACCCCCATCCGCCTAGGAAGCTCATGCTAATTGGGTCAGCCTCGTTCGGTCCTTAAGGACGAGTAGAATAATAAATTAGGGGTGGGATGGGGCGCATGAGAGGAGGCATCACTCCGCGCTTTGAATGATGTCATTAGTAGAATGTGGACAGAACTGTATCACTGAGTAGGCTTAGTTTCTTTTTTTTTGGCTTGGTTGAATGCTAAATGTGCTTATCAGGAAGATTGATTTTTAGATTATCTACGGTATAAGCAGTACTGACTGGCCAGTTTATTAGGAACACAAAGTTTAAAGTTTGTATGGTGTTGGTAAGATTCCTTTGAGATTCTCTTCCATTGTCAAAGTGACTGGATCACATCGGTCGGGTCCATGGATTGATTTTGAACCCGTCCAACGTCAGCAAGACAGAGCTCGGTGTAGCCTCGGATTCCCGTTGTGCATTCCGACATGCTTTTCAGCACACCACAGCTGTAAAAGTGGATGTTTGAATTACCTCAGCCTTCCTGTCAGCTCCACCTAGTCTGGCCATCGTCCTCTGACCTCTCTCATCAACAAGGCAGCTGTAGAAATGCCGTGCACTGAATTTTTTGAAGCTCAAGAGTTTCTGAAATACTTCAACCAGCCCATCTGGCAGCAACAACCATGTCATGATCAAAGTCACTGAGCTCACATTTTTCCCCCCTTTCTAATGTTTGATGTGAACAATAAGCAAAGCTTTTGCTCTGTGTCTGCATGATGTACAGGTGCTCCTAATAAAGTGACCGGTGAGTGTATATCCCATTTCTTTTTTTTCCCCATACACACACATGATGACTGAATTTCATCTGAATATCTTTGTAGAAACTGACTTTTTAACCGATGTGAAGAAAAAATGCATTCACCAACCTGCCGTCTCAGATCGGGGGACCTGACATATGCAACCCGCACAAACTTTATCACTTGAGCCAAAAAAAAGGGCATGTTCCATTTGGAGATCTTGGAGACAGGGGAGGCTCATCAATCTGAGATGAGTCCTCCAGCCCTCCTGTGCAGGGTGGTAAATATGCAGGAGGGTAAAATGGGATGGAACACCCCTTCTGGGTGATGAGGACTAGCCATATGGCCTATTGATTATTTTTTTTTTTTTTTGTAATATTCCTTCCGACTTTCTCCGATATCCTAAACGTCCGGCACGATTCAAGACGTGCATCTTTCTGCAAAAGAACTGGCTCTCTGGAGAAATCTGTTTGGTGCAAACAAGGCTGAATGATCACATGTATCCTCTAACAAACGTTGTTATTTTTTTTGGGCTATTCATTTGCTGACAGCATTCCTTCCCTGTTTGAGACATCAAACCCAGATGAGAGACAAACATTTTTGGGTATATATATATATTATTTAGATTGTTTTAATTTCAGCTTTCCTGATCAGCTTGCTCTGGCCACGAAGGTCAGTCCAGGTTTCTTCGGAAGAAAAAAAAAAATAACCTTGAATTACCAACAAAAATGCCAAAACCTACCATCTTTTAAATCACTTGCGGCAAATGGGAAATATGAGTGGCGGTGACAAAAACACCCACAAGAAGAGACGTAAATAGCATGGCTGAGCGAATGCAAGCTCGAGAGAGCCGGTTGCCTTGACCACATCATCACAATGCGAATACACAACTGCTTTATTGAACACAGGCCCCAATGGGCCAGAGGAAAACGGGAACATTGGTTCCACACGGGCATACCACGCACCCACAACAAAGGGTCCTCGACTTCATAAGGCTCTCCGCCGCTCCGCGAACGAGCCAAGCCAAGGAGAAAATGTAGCCCACAACACAGGCATAGCTGCAAGGGATTCTGGGTCACACTTAGCTGCTGCATACCTGTTTTGCTAAAGGAATAATTTCTCAAAAGTCCGACGTGATAAACAACGAAGGAAACAGAGATAATGCGAAGCAGTTTAGTTCAAACTTGTTCCTGTTGGCTTCAGCCTGGTATTTGAGGATTTTGGTTACGGCAGATTTGAAACTATGCCGAAATCACTATTACTTTGATTGGCGTTCGTAGATTTATAGATCGAGGAGGCTGTTTTTGTTTGTGTGTTTGCAGTTTCAGCCAAACCATTTAGCATTTAAGGTTTTACAAATGAAGGGAAATTTTGCATCTTTATTGACAGTTAGACTTGGAACGGTGACATGCCAACCGAATAAGTACAATGGAAACATGCATTCAGACTTCATTTGGTACTAAAAGTTTCCAAACAAGATTCAAATGTTACTTATTCACCCTACTGAATCATTCATTTAGCGCTAATACTTCCCTAGCGCTTCATCTGAATAAACAGATTTATTGTTATTGTTGTGCGCTTAACAGCCATTAGATTATCTGTCCTGTCTGAGATAACAAAAAGCCGAGCGAACATTCGACCGCACATTTTACGCTTACTCGACTAGGAGAGAGCTGTTCTCAGGGTGAGAGGTAAAGGAAAAGAAACAAAAGGAGTGAGAAGTATAAAACCTCCAAAGTGAGAGTTATGTAGGAACCACATCAGTCGCCCTGGGTGCGGCCCCACAGCGCAGAGAGGCCCGACGTTCCCCCACGTAACACTAATGCTACAAGAGACGGCTGGTAGCGTACAGCAAAGGGCAGAGGATAGACTTGGTGGCACTGCAGGGATTTTCAGCAAGACCACAAGTCCCACTATAACAGCAAGTCAGTCAGCAAAATAAAAGTTCAACGAATTAAGGTCTGCTTTCAAAGAATTAACGGCTTGCGCGCCTCGCTCGTGACTGCACCCGATCGGAATGCAAATTGTATTGTGCTAATAGTCTTTTTGGACCGTTCATTAACACATGAATTTTGGCTGCAAATATGGTGACTAACTGGCCATGTCTTGTGCTGCGATCATGCAGATCACGGGACAAATCTATTTTCATATTAGACCGTCTCGTCCGTCTGGTGTGTTACTCCGAGGCTCAATATGCTCATTAATATGCATTTTTTTAGTAAAGACAATAACGACAACTATAATGATGATAATATTAATAATAATAATAGTCAGGTATGATTAGTTAGTTGTGGAATTCTTTTCTGTACCGCTATAGGTTACGTGGGTTAAGATTCACCCCTCAGCTTACCTGCTCAATCTGACATATGCAACCCAACAAACTTTATCACTAGAGCCAAAAGGGAATGTTCCATTGGGAGAGCTTGGATGTGGTGGGGGGTGGGGGGGGGGAGCTCATCAATCTGATCTGAGTCCTCTAGCCCTCCTGTGCAGGGTGGTAAATGTGCAGAAGGGTAAAGTGGGATGGAACACCCCTTCTGGGAGATGGAGACTAGCCATATGGCCTAGTGACTGTGCCAGCTATGTTAGCATTGACAGGGACTTGAGTGCTCCAGTTTGCATTTTTCTGTGCACAGGGTTTTCTCTGTCCTGGGGTATTTAACCACACACCAAACGCTCATAGCTAACATTAACCGGTGGTCCTGTTCTGTTCGAACCTGGTGAAAGATCGATTACAGATGAATGTAAATATCATTGTGCAGTGTGACCAACCTCTGCAGGTGATGGAACAACAGTTTCATGGTGTTATGGTTGGGTTTAGGGAGTTGATGGACCAGCTTCTTCAGAGCCTGCACCTTCTGCTTTTGTTCCTTATTTTCTGTTCAGCAAAAAAAGAAGAGGAAAAGAAACAGGTTGAGACATGTTGAGTCTGGGTTTTATGATGATACAATATTGGTACTGTGAGATATCGTGATATCTTTTTCTAACTTGTAAAATGTGCGAATATCGTATAAGCTCTTTATCTTTCATCTCGTTCATATGAGTATTATTCAGAGTGGAATTCTGATTGTTCTGGTCTTTCAGGTGCTCGCTCATAAATCATTTCATTGATGCTGTGGTGGTTGGTTAATGGTGTAACAGACCTGTCGTCCTTTAAAAGCCCTCGTGATGTAACACTAGCCCTAAACTCTCACCTTTTGACCCTCATACTCCTGGCATGTCAGATGGCTCGGAAGCCTGGTGAAACTCCACAGAGAAGCCAACCTGCATGTTATCTACAACACACAACAGCCCTGTTGACCTGAAGAGGGTCCCCCCCCCCCCCCCCTTCTGTCATCTGTCAGGCTGATATTCTGTACCTTGGGAGCGTATATTGAATGACTGGAAATCACTTGTAAAAGGTTGATGGAGGTTAGCCGGCTCTTGCACAGGAGATACGTTGAACGTTAGGATCAATAACTGTACATGCATGTAATAATATCTCCTATCATGAGGAGAACAAGCCATCTGATCCCTAGGCAGATGTTTGGGAACAGCTTTTGCTTGCTGAGGAACACCACCTGCGCGTGTGTGTGTGTGTGTGTGTACACCGACATGCTGAGCCACTTATGGGCAGGTCAGATGCCTGCACCACATTAGCTATTTTCCAGCTTTTTTTTTTTTTTTTGCTTTTTCATCGAGGGTTTACACACACAGACGGACACACAATCAACATCTCCAGAGTAAGAACTTGAAGTGACCCTATGCATACTGGCCCACAAATTTTAAATATTAATGCTGCCGGCTGTAATAAAATGCGCTCGTTCTGATCCGTTATGGTTTCTATAGTAACAGCTGGTGACTGTCACGCACATTTAATCAAATGCGTTATTTAAAAATGTGGAATGTGGACTCATTAAAATTATGAAGCTTCCTGTAATTTAGTCTGTTTAACATTTTAAGAAAGGAGTCTCCAGTGTCAGTAAATTCTGTTGCTGGATTTCTTACTAGAAAGCTAATTTGTGACAAACGGCTGTTGTTAAATGGTATAAATAAAATTTGAATGAAAGAGCAAGATGCATTTTTATATCAGTAGAGAGAAAAAGAGGGAGTAGTGAGGCATACATGGATATACAATAATATTGTAGTATAATACAAATAAACTTCAAGATGTTCTATCTATCTATCTATCTATCTATCTATCTATCTATCTATCTATCTATCTATCTGTCTATCTATCTGTCTATCTATCTATCTATCTATCTATCTATCTATCTATCTATCTATCTATCTATCTATCTATCTATCTGTGTCTTTCTGTCTGTCTATCTCTCTGTCTCTCTGTCTGTGTCTGTCTCTATCTGTCTGTCTGTCTGTGTCTATCCATCTATCCATCCATCTGTCTGTCAATCTATCTGTCTGTCTCTCTGTCTGACTGTCTGTCTGTCTGTTTCTATCCATCCATCCATCTATCTATCTATCTATCTATCTATCTATCTATCTATCTATCTATCTATCTATCTATCTATCTATCTATCTATCTATCTATCTATCTATCTATCTATCTATCTATCTACATCTCACATTTCCCTATGTATGTATGTATATAATTTTATTCTTCCTGCTTTGCAGTGTAAAAGAGCTGGCAGTAATCATGGCCCTGGTCTACTGTACTACCCGGGATGCCCCCTGGGCACTAATGGAGCAGATGTCTGCATGTATTCACCGTGCTGGCACGGCCCTTGCTAGCAGATGCCCCTGTCAGATGCCAGGTTTTCCAATTAAGCACAGACAGGGAACAAGTTTTAGGACTGAGAGTGGCCATGACCCAGTGCTATAAGTGCCAATAGTGCAGCATTTAGGTACAGATATAATGATGCAGCTCATAAGCAGAAAAAAATGTGATTAATAAAGTGTTGAGAGAGATGTAGGGGACTCGCTGTTTATCATCGTAAACCCCGAAAGACATGTTCTCATTCTTTAAAAAAAAAAAAACAAAAAAAAAAAGGGCATTTAGACCAATTTTCATCCTTTACCCAATCTGTGAAAGCCTCAACACTTATTTGGCTTTGACAACTGCATGGCAGTCGGCCTGTGAAATATTTAATCTAGTCATTATTGCTGGCATTATTGCTGTCATTAATTACTTTGCCTTTGGTGGTGAGCATATTGGAGATGGTCCCTCGTTCTGCATTGTGGACAGATGGTGCGGACAGTGTCATTAATATATAACAGAGTAAAAATGCCTGTATCTAAATCAGTGTGCACTTATACATCACGTCCTTTAACACAATCGTCCCTGGCTGTCAGTAAACGTATACGACTGAGCTACGGTAACCTTTTATTTGTCATACGTACAATTTATTTACAGTAGTGTCTCAACGTGCAACATCATAATTCAGCTCCTGATGTACGTATAAGGAAAGACAGATGACAATAACGATGTATGATCTATATAAAAGATCTATCGTAGCATCCTCGGTTTGTTTGCAGGAGCCGTGGATGTGTTAATCAGACTCGCGTTCAGTTCTAAACAACTGTGAAAGTAATCCACAAACACAGACGCCTACTTTGTTCAAATAAAGCTCGCTTCGGAGTCTAAGCTCATCTCGGGGCTTTTGTCTCCTGACTTCTGTAAGCCCTGTCAAGGCAAATATTAGCACACTGCAAATAGTCCTGCAGGTTATGATTAAGATTTTAAATGTATCCCAATTGAATGCTTTGCTTTATGAATAACAAAGTCTTAGTGGATCGGCTTCTGTAATTTATTAAACATGAAAAACTCCTTGATGAAATATAGAGACTGGGAAGCATTTTATGCGTTTGAAAGTCTTTCTCTACACCAGCGTTGCATGCCAATGAGTTCACACCAGAGAAATTAGGCAGCCTTCGTAGAAGGCATCATTTTTAAGACTAAGTGAAAATCTGAATAATTCTAAAACATACCACGGCTCATATAGAGAGGTGTAGATTATACAGAATTCGGTAACGTATTCAGTATCGAGTGAATGGTGCCGCGTAGGCCGTCACGTTTGAACACATCACGCTGCCATATTTTTGTAGTATCTCCGTGCTAACATGGAACAAAGGGAACTTGGGAGCGTGCACACACACACACACACACACACACACACACACACACACTTTAGTCAGATTCTCTGCTTGTCAACTCAAAGAACAAAACCTCAATTTGTCACTGAGCACACATTCACTGGGAACAACAAGGCACGCTTGTGCACGAGACAGGTGGTGGGACAATGTCGCTAAGACACCAGGCAAGATGAATAATAGATTTGAAGCCATCATGAGCCAAGAACTGCTCGCTTGCCAACCTTTGCACTTCATGCACAGAATGAGGGAACGGAAAATAAGGCCGAGTGTCTACCTGAGGACAGGAAAGTCTAAATCGTGGACCAGGCATGACGGATTAATAACGACGTAAACGTGCGTGACGGGGGTGTGTTTCCAAAACGAGTGGGACGACGCATCGGTAAACAATCGAGCAAAGATGCATTTAGGTCATTGTACTGTACAAGGGCGTTCCATATTGTAACTATATATTCAGAAAGCTATGAGATGTAATGAGTAGGTCTATTATAAATAAAGTTATAGTTATACCGCAGCCTGTTCTAATCACAATGTGCTTTTGGGCATGGATCCTAATTGAACCGACTATGATCCAAAGCGCTCTTCCAAAGACCTTTAGCTAATGCCACCCATTTAAAGGGCAGTCATGAGTAGGAGTGAGCTTGTTTTAATGATGCACTCTGGCCAATGTCACTATGAGAAACATATCCTTGTTCTGTCGAATGATCTTCGGCTGCCAGGTGAAAAAATGTACATACTATTTTTTTATTTTTTTTACAGATCGAAAAAAGAATCTGGAAGAAAGAACGTCAGGGATCCAAACTCGGATGAGACGTGAAAGTCATACGAAAGCAAACGTTCCGCTTTCTCTCGTCAAAATTTGAGCTGGGATGATGAATCATGGCGCAGCTTGTGTGATTATTATTATTGTACTTATTCCCGACTGTTTATTCGTCTCTGGCCTCCTTTCCTTTCACTTCTGTCTTTCCCATTTCTCCCTCCAAAAGCTCCATTTATCACGAAGCGTGTTGCAGGTCGAGCTAATTATACCTCCTGCTGCGATGTGCCTTATACCGTATTAATTAGTTGTCTAAACATTATCTGTAAGCGATCAGGCGCCTTTACTCGTTAAGCGAAATTAGTGGTTAGCACTTTCGCCTCACACTTCCACTGCTTGTTCTCCCCGTGCCTCGGGGGTTTCCTCCGGGTACTCCGGTTTCCTCCCCCGGTCCAAAGACATGCATGGTAGGTTGATTGGCATCTCTGGAAAATTGTCCAGAGTGTGTGAGTGAATGAGAGTGTGTGTGTGTGCCCTGTGATGGGTTGGCACTCCGTCCAGGATGTATCCTGCCTCAATGCCCGATGACGCCTGAGATAGGCACAGGCTCCCCGTGACCCGAGAAGTTCGGATAAGCGGTAGAAAATGAATAAATGAATGAAAAAGTTTCCAGGACTCATATTTGCAGTTTGATTATGAACTAATATTTTCTGGTTGCCTTTCAGATCGTGATTAGAGAGAGACATCCAGCAGCAAGACCACCACCAAAATCAGACAGAAAAAGTGGACCGGGGTCTCGTGAGTTGGCCGTACGTAATCTTTCCTTCGTCGATCACGGTTACACTCGCTGCGAGCATCTGTGAGCTCATGTATGTAGAAGAAGGTAGATAACATTCTTCTACAGAGTTTTTTTTTTTTCTCATTTAAGCATGTCAGCTTTCAGCCTCAGGAGTCGGTCGCCTTCAAGCGATACATGAGTAGGAATTGGCCAGGATGAAATTAAAGAAGTCGATGGAATGAAAAAACAATATGCGTTGCCAGATGTAGAAAAATGTAATCTATAAGCAGGAGATCATTTTACAATGAAAAAAAAAAGATAATAAAAATAAACATCTAATAGAAATGAAGTATATTACCAGTCTATTGCTGCTTGAATAACTTATTCATGTAGAAAAAATAATCTTTCCCTAGATATCCGAACAGCTGAGTCTTTAAACGACGGGTAAAGACCTTTCTCATCCTGAAGCACTTAAGCTAGCACTTACTTTCCCTGTTTGTTTTATATATTTAAAATGGTATCCTACGTCTGTGACAAAGTGAACCAGTGGTGATGTTTCATCAATAATGGCTTAATAAAGCATAAGCGTTTCTGCCAAATGCCATAAACGTAAATAACCAGAATATGAATGATCTCATTACCTCGTACCTCGTATTACTTTGTGAGTTGATTTTATGTCATGTCATACACCAACGAAACCATGAGATACTAAGTTGAGGTCATGACTTCATCATTTGTGTGTAGCATATAATCGTGCTTTTCTTTTTCTTTGAAGCATCTTCTACAATATTTTATTAAATTAAATAGCTACGTATTTACAGATCCTTATAGATAGACGCTATTAGAAATTGTATTATAAAAGATACGTCCTGACGATGAAATAGTTCTAGCAAGCATGAATGGAGGTTAGCAGCCACACGTTGTATGTCACACGTGGCGGCTAAACGGTTTCATTTACTGTTAACTGTTGGCACTTCAGTCTGGACTGTTCTTTTAAAGTGGAAAAAAAACAATCCATTATAAACATTTAGCACCCATTGAGGCACGCTGAAATAAGAACATGCCACCTTATGAGGTAGAGTGCCCAAGAGGACCAGCATGGCGTCAGTTGGCCTGCTGATATGGGGCCCAGTGTTCCCTCTGCATTGGTGTTGGTGTGATATTAAAGCTGATCTGGTGACAGCTTCAGTCTGCAGTTCAGGCTTTGGCTTTGCCCCCTGGCCTAAGGAATTCCTCTGCTCCCTAGAGAACGGTTTAGGAAAACCAACCTCCCTGTCAAAGAGTGCCCCCTTTTGGCTGGCAGGTGTGTCAGAAACGGCCATGAAGTGTGGTCAGTTTGAACAATCCTATTTCTACATGGCTTTAGGCCAAGCATTTAAGTGAAAAGTTTCCAGAATCAGACACTATTAGAAATGACAAAACGGTTCTCAGGTTTCAGAAACTCACAACCGCTGGTCATTGTCTTTAAGTTTACTGTTGAAAGTTTATTTTTAATGGCTACATGCGTGGAATAAGGCGCCACTAGGAATCTATCCTAAATGTTTCAATATGTGCTTGCAGCTTCAACGAGAGAATTGTAATATATGTTTTAAAGGGAAAGGTTCCAGGGAAGTAATTATGCTCTTTAAAAACTTCCAGAATGGTGACCAGATTTCCCCAGAATTGTTATTTAACAGAACAGCACTGGCTTCCAATGAGAGAAATGTGATAGAATGCAGTGTCACTTACTTATGGCATCTACGAACATATCGAAAAAGCGAAAGGGAAACAGAGGCTCTGGCAGTTCACGGAAAAACAGCTTCAGCGCACCGGTGATGACATGAATGTCCTCCCATTGGCTGTCACCCAAATTCAGCTCCTCCTCTGTGGGGGGGGGGGCAAACAGAAGGCGGAGGCAGGAAACAATTACAACATCAGTCTTTTGATGAGCAAATTAGAGAATGCTAATCATGATGTCAGTGTTCTTTTGTTCCTGCGATAGGACGCGAACCTGTTAATTTGCCCCTTGAGAACTCAGAGACGTTGTTCTTTGTGTCTTTCAAATGTACTGAGAATATCTTTGAATATCATTGACGGCAAAATACAATGAAAAATGAGCCTCTGGCAGAAAGACACGATTGTAAATAGAAAAGACTTGTGCGAATCGTGCATAAACTTTCCATTAAAAAAAGAAAAAGAAAAGCTGTTTAAGTGAAGGGTACCTTGGTCAACTAGGAAGCGTAGTTTCTGAACAGTGGCCAGGTTGGCACTCACCCTGTATATCCCATCAACCTCAAGCCCTGAGAGAAACAGATTTAAAAAAAAAAAAAAAAAGAAATGATTTGTTTATTATGGTGAGCTATTAATAATTGCAGCACTATAATTATTGACTTTTCTCCAAAAGCTACATACCTCGTTTTTCCACTTCCTTGACACACAGCTGGACAAATCTGGGAACCGTGGTCCCTTCACGCTGACACAAATTCAACATGTGACATCCAAAGACGCAATCTGCAAGAGGACTTTTCTTTTAATCATTTCCATTGAAATTGGCATGGTGGGTTTAAAAAAAAAAGTCAAGCATTTTAATTTCTCGCACGTCATTTTTTTTTTTTTTTTTTAAATTTGAGCACATTTCTGAAGCCGCCATCAGACGTAGACGACCCGCGGTCCTGTGACACAGTTCTATCAAACTGCGACTGTCAATATGGAGTTACTCACAGTCTATTAACTTCCTCATCATTCGCCGTTTGAACTAATACGCGGCCAGCCAAGCGCTCCCCGAGGCTTATGGAACATCAAAGATGGCCTGCTCTCGTTTGAGCACTTGGCAAAGGGTGGGGGGTGGAAGAGGAGCAAGAGGAAGAGGATGGGAGGCTGCGCTGAATGCAAAAATGACTGCAAGCAAGCCACCTTTGCATGTGAATTTCTATTTGCGCCACTTAGTGGAGAGATATACCGAGGTACGGTCTTTTTATTAAATAAATTACCCTGTAATGGTGCGTCTGCGAGAAGAAGGGAACTGAAGAGGAATATGGTAAGAGATCTTCTTCTAAATAGCTTGCCTTGGAGCTCTGCCAGCGCTGTGAGTTCAAGGGCCACCTGTGCTATTTCTTACTCCAATCCAAGACTACTTTTATTTATCTCCTCATCATCGAACACTTCGATCATTAAAAAGCATGTCGAGGAAATTACAATTTTCATTATCTTCAGCTAAGAATTCTAAATATGTGCTTATAATTTGTCCTAGGCTCAAGAAAGGTTTCTCTCTGCTGGCTTGATTTGTTCTGTCTAAAAATGGGAAAATACCTGGAAAATGACATGAAGTAAAAACCCGGAATTCCACCTGGATTATTACTAATGGCTTTAACCGGGATATTATGGTGGAAATCCTACTAAATGTTGTAAACCCCTGACACTGGAGAGTTTCACCATATCATATCAACAGTTTATGATACAATATGGCCAAAAGTATGTGAACACCCAATCAGACCATCCGTCCATCCATCTACCGCTTATCCGGGGGCCGGGTCGTGGGGGCAGCAGTCTAAGCAGGGATGCCCAGGCTTCCCTCTCCACAGACACTTCCTCCAGCTCTTTCGGGGGAAAACCGAGGCGTTCCCAGGCCAGCCGAGAGACATAGTCCCTCCAGCGTGTCCTAGGTCTTCCTCGGGGCTTCCCCCGGTTGAACATACCATTCCAAAGCCATGGTCTCCTTTACTTTTTTGGGAAGTGTTTACACTAGATTTTGCATTGTGTTTGTTGGTGTTTGCATTCAGTTCCATACAGGATACTCCAGATCCAGGTCTTTGTGGAGATTTGACATTGGCATTAACACATATGGATGCGATGGTCAGGTGTCTACATACCTTTAGCCATACAGTGTATATAAGTGTATACACATCCCTGTGAACGGGTTGTCAGACTGATATAAACCTGGGACTCAAATTACAGCTAAAATGATGAAATTGAATTAGTATCGTCTGAGTTAAAAAATTGTATTAGATGTTTTTGAACTTCACCTTTAATGAGGCCTTTCTCCTGTAGTGTTTTCATGGAGGGCCTTCTGGAGATGAACTTCTTCAGGCGATTCTTCACGCCGTTCTTATCCGCGCTGTCTGAGGCACTGTAGTTCAGCTTGAACACTGCCAAGGTTATAGGAAACAAACCCGTGTTATTAACCGTGTATGACTATGATTGTTAGTTTGTGTGTTTTCTTTCTTTATGAAAACATCTTGGAAATTTCAATTGATGATCTTTTAGAAATTATTTGGATTTGGAACTTCTCCAGAAAGCAAATTATCGCCGATCGTTTGATCAAGTGCAAATCCGAGGTTAGCGAGTTTGAAGGTCCTCTAGGACTTCTTTTTTTCCTCAGGAAAGCTTTTGACCTTTTGCAATTCTGGGTAATGAATAACGTATAAAAAAGTTCATTCATTCATTTTCTACCGCTTATCCGAACTTCTCGGGTCACGGGGAGCCTGTGCCTATCTCAGGCGTCATCGGGCATCGAGGCAGGATACACCCTGGACGGAGTGCCAACCCATCACAGGGCACACACACACTCTCATTCACTCACACACTCACACACTACGGACAATTTTCCAGAGATGCCAATCAACCTACCATGCATGTCTTTGGACCGGGGAAGGAAACCGGAGTACCCGGAGGAAACCCCCGAGGCACAGGGAGAACATGCAAACTCCATACACACAAGGCGGAGGCGGGAATCGAATCCCCAACCCTGGAGGTGTGAGGCGAACGTGCTAACCCGTATAAAAAAAAGTTGAACAACTTTAAAGCAACAATAATAAGGCTGAATACCAAGAGGTTTTTAGAGGCCTTCGAATTTTTTTTTGTTTGTTTAGTGTTCTGTCACTGACACACATTACTCACTGAGAGATCGTCTGTTCTCTGATTTCGGCTCTTTGGCTTTGGATTTTGTTGAGTCATGGGATCGTCTGGCCAGACACTCTGTGCTGCTGGACCTATGTAATGTGGCCTTTCCCCCGCCGGTCCCCGTGCTTGTACTGGACTGTTAAAAGAAGGCAAGCAGAAACAAAGTCAGAAGTGATTCAGAGGTATAGTTTACTGTCTCTCTCTCTCTCTCTCTCTCTCTCTCTCTCTCTCTCTCTCTCTCTCTCTCAAAACTTCACACTACTTTTGAAAAACTCTTTCTCTACACTCATTTTCCTGTTTCAGCATTCGTCAGAGGTTTCATTAAGACAGCGGTTACTGTGATATAGTTCGTGGTGGCAGAACCACTGTTGCGCTCTTAAGCTATGTTTATACTCACTGGCCACTTTATTAGGAACACTTTAATTTGCCCCTTCTGATCAGCCAATCATGTGACACCAGCACAATACATAACATCATCCAGGTGGAACACAAAAGCGAATGTTGAAGGTATGACTGTTCGCTTTAAAGATGTAATATCAGAGACTTTAAGCATGGCATGGTTGTTGGTGCCAGATGGGCTGGATTAGAAGCTGCAGATCGCCTGTGATTTTTCACACACAACATTCTATAGAGTTTATGCAGAGTGGTCAAAATATCCTTTCAGTGAGCGGCAGTTCTGTGGGTGGAAATGACTTGTGTCAGCCAAGAACAGGAATCTGAGACTAGGCACTGAAACTGGACAGATTTTAAATATATCTGCCTCAAGGTTTGACTTGTTGCGTGTCTCACTTGCTTTTCTGTTTACCACAGTCACTAAGAGTGGTTATTTGCGTAAGCTCGGATCAGGGTGGACATTCTCTTCTGACCTCTCTCATTAACAAAACATTTCTATCTTCAGAACGTCCGTTTACTGAAGGTTTTTTATTTTTCACACCATTCCGTGTAAATCGTTGAGCATGAAAATCAACAGTTTATGAAATATCTCACAAGTAGGAAGCGTTCGAGTTGAAAATCCGGGCCAGTAAGCTCTGCCAAGCGTGCATACGGTATATCTGAATTATGTCTTGGGAGTAACTTAGACTCGCTCGAAAGTGTTCACTCACTTGCTCACTGAATGAATGTAGGAATGATTAATGCATAGCGCAGAGTCCTGTAATGAAGTTGCAGTTTCAGTCACTAAGAGCACCTACTGAAACTCCCTAGAAATTCCTGAGCCACACTGCAATAAAATGACTCACCAATTTGTCTGCTATTTTTTTGATGGCATCATGCCATTTACTGATGGTAGGGTAGTCGTCTGATTGCAGAAGCAGCTCCTCGCCCGACCTTGTGGTTATCTGTGGATAACGAAGAGTAAATATTATCAATTGAAATCATTCATTCATTCATTCATTCATTTTCTACCGCTTATTCGAACTACCTCGGGTCACGGGGAGCCTGTGCCTATCTCAGGCGTCATCGGGCATCGAGGCAGGATACACCCTGGACGGAGTGCCAACCCAACACAGGGCACACAAACTCTCATTCACTCACGCAATCACACACTATCAACAATTTTCCAGAGATGCCAATCAATCTACCATGCATGTCTTTGGTGGACCGGGGGAGGAAACCGGAGTACCTGGAGGAAACCCCCGAGGCACGGGGAGAACATGCAAACTCCACACACACAAGGCGGCAGCGGGAATCGAACCCCCAACCCTGGAGGTGAGGCAAACGTGCTAACCACTAAGCCACCATGCCCCCCAATTGAAATCAATACATTAATAAATGTTTCCATAGCTTAATGAGCAGATATATTATATATGGCATCTCATGGAAATTTTAATCAAGCACTAGAAGGTCAAGACGAATAAGATTGTATTATGGTCACATGACTATTGTTAATGTCTGGAGGTGTGAATTGGCGTCAGGGTGCCAGGGTAAGGATGTTATGACAGGATTGTTAGTAGCTGATAAGTGGGGACTTTGAGCTATACACAAATGACCCCTTGGAGGCTTTAGTCTAGTTTAGGTGTTAATTAGTCTTTAAATGGTGGTGAATACTTATTCTGGACTCAAAGAATCAGTTCTCTTGAGTCAGGTTGTACAGTAAATTTAAAGAAGACTACATTTTTGCTCACATACTGTACATAGCCAGGGAATTATTGGCATATCTTTATTGGTGGTGTTCAGGCTTTCCATCATTCATAATTGCTATGAAAACCTACGAGGCCAAAAGTTTGCGGCACCTGACAAGCACAACGATAGGTGCTTACTGAACATCATTCCGTTGCAGATTGGGTTTCTTTTTGCTCTTATAAATCAGCTTTGCTCTTCTGGGAGGCTTTCTACTAGATTTACGAGAATGGCTGTGGAGAATTTTGGCTTCTTAGACTAGCAAAGGGAAATAAATTATGTGTTTCCAGCTTTGCTTAAGGAACACATTCGGTTGTGATGGTCAAGCATCCACAGTCTCTTGACCATATCATGTAGCATGAATAGAAAACAATTAGTTCCTCTTTTTTGTTTCACCTTGAACCGCGCAGGCTTTGATGTAAAGTCGGCTATCGATAAACGGATGACTAAATAGAAGGTTGTTGAGTTCAGACACATCATTGCTCATATCTGCTCTGTGCCTTCATTGTAAAGGCTGAATAGGATGTAAGAAACGAACAGAATGTCCTCCTTCAGGCTCTTCGCTGTTCGCATGATACCTTACTAAATGCTGCCCTTGTTTTCCCACAGAGACGTAACTGCACATGGCACCGTCACACAGCATAAGTGCCTTTCATCGAAAATCCTAGCAAACACCCTTGCTAAGGTCAACGTTGTCACATACTCTTGGAATTTCCTGATGCTCGATGCTTGACACTGCAAGTGTACAAAGGCGAGAATTGTTTTAGCATCGCTAGTATCTAAAAATACCAGATGGTATCACAGGGCATCTTGTTCTGTAGATAGTCTATAAAGACATGTAGACTTTGTGCCTTTTGGAATGAGGCTTTTCTGACTTTGAGAGAGAATGGCAGATGGGATCGGAGCAGTCTCCTTGGGGACACTAGGCATAAACAGGGAATGATTTGGGGCAAAATGTCAGAACGGGTTTGCTAGATCTCCATTTTTAGATGTAGATCATGTGAGTGAGTGTTTGTTCTAGATCTCGGGATGCCTATGGACACGAACATAGTTTGTGAACTGCAGTCTTTCGAATTGATAAGAAGAAATAAATAGGCTAGTGAACCATGCACAAAAGAAACTGAAACCTTTATTTCTTTTGTTTAATGAAATTTCCAGCTGTATTCAATCTTTAGTACACATCTGAGACTAATGACCAAAGAAGTCATGAATCCAGCATAAAAAAATGAACATTATGCTAGCTAAGTCGTCCTGACGTGAGAGTTCGTTCATTGTTAGCATTTTGGGTAAACGATTCCTTTAACAAATTAAAGGCTAAACTTCTATTAACTTCTCTTTAATGGCCAGTCAGTTTCCTGGCAGAAACCGTTCTTTAAAGAAATAGGAAAATTTCTTTAAACATCAAAGCGTCTCATTTTAGATTATTGACCTCGGGCAGATTAGCAGAGGAATTGAAAGATGAAGCTTCCATTTCTCATAAAAGCAGTGCACATTTTTCAATCTGATTTTAATCTTCTAAATATTCATACACATATTCATATCTTATCGCTCAACTAACGCTCATAATCCCAGTCCTTTAATTCTTTTTGAAATATCTGGTTGTAGTTTGTCTCTGGTTTGGTCCACATTACATTACATCGGGGTGGACGAGGTGGTTTGAGGTGTAGCTGGAATTTCTGTGCGTTTTTTAAAAAGTGAATAGAATGGATGAACTCGACGAACGCCGCGTAAATACATCCTGTAGAGTTGGTGCTTCCAGGCTTGTGGCAACAGAATGGAGTTTCTGTGTGTGATCGCCAGGTGTCCACAAACTTATGGACATATAAAGGTGATTTTCTAGACAGGGTTTAAATTAAGCCTTAAAGGTGCGGTGCACGATTTTTGAGAAATGCTTCAGAAAACCGAGTCGGGCCGACTAACAAAACAAATGTGTAGCCAATTAGCAGGAAGGGGCGTGTCTTGTCATTATGCGTTGGAGGGTGTTCAGTGCGCATGTCTGACATTAGCAGAAAGCGATTGAAACACTGACATGGCGGATACCTGCCTTTACCTCTGCCTCGGGTTCCAGGTGTCGAACGTCGTCTTCCGCGTGAAACGGAGCTAAAGCTTTTAACGGTACAACACACAATGCTACAAAAACACATTTGTATTACCATAGTGTTACTCATTGAGTTTATTTATTGATAAAAATACCCCCTCGGCCAGCTGCCCCAACAGGTTCCGTCATAATAGCCGCATGGGTTGCGTATGTATGTGTGGGGCGGAGCTATCAATGTAGCTATGGGGTGACACCCATTTGGGTTAGGGGCGTGTTTGTTTTGTGATTTCAAATGTCAACATTGGCTTTCAAACATCGTGCACCTCACCTTTAAATTAGACCTTATTCTAGAATAATTAACCAAACAACAGTTTGTCGGTGATTTTAAACAGCACCGACAAACATCTGAAGTTAATCCCGCCTCCAATCTTCCTCCGGGTAATCAGCTAATCAGTAAATTCAGGACTAGGCTACATCTTCAGACTATTTATGTCCATCACTGTGGAAGCAAATTCTCAGCCAGTGCCCACATTTTCTTTATGCGCTAACCAAAAAAGAAAACACTATGAGGAAAACATTCGGCTGTATGTAATATTCTACATCTGTCTCGTAAGAGTAATAAAAACATCATTTTAAGGCACTTGATGGTTTTTACGATGTATACCAGTCTTTAGCTCAGGAAAAAAAAAATATTGTGGCTAACATCAGATACCATTAGCATTAAATATTACAGACATTAGCAAACCACATGCAACAAGCTTAATACACCTTCTAGAGGACCAGGAGACTGAATTTAACAGATTGTGTACGGATTATTTTTGTGACAAATCATATAAGAGATACATATATAATTTAAATATATATTGCCACTGTCATTTAGAGATACTCTAATAATCCTCTGAAACAGAGCTGAAATGACATCATTTGCCTCTATGACATTTCTGCTCTGTGTCTGAGATGTTAACATTTACATTTATTACCTTTATAACATACAGATGTTAGAACATCTCTAATACGATCGGTCACCAGCGTAATCCCTACACCATATAGTCTCAGATATTTTAACACAGAGACAAAGTGAAGGTTTCTAATAGACCGGATTTTAAAAACGCTCCTTTTTTTTATTAAACTGATCACAGTCTTCTACAGAACGTGTCACCTAGTAACAGGTTAAGCCCCGCCTCCTCTCTAAGATAAAAGTTGTCGTGTTTTCCTTGTTCAGAGTCGCTCTGAGATCGATCCTGAATCACACCGAAGATAAGATTCACGGTTAGAGATTTTTAAGCTCTAAATCAGGAGCTCTCTGAGATCATTCATAGTCTTTGTGAGACTAAGACTATTAGTTAGTGAGACTAAGACTTATTAAAGACCAGTGTTGGGCAATAACGCGTTACTGTAACTCAGTTACTTTTGACAGTAACTAATACTTTAACGCATTACTTTTTAAATAAAGTCATTTCGTTATCGTTACCATATGGTGCATTTGTCTGTTACTCTTTTAAATGAATTAATTTAGGCTGAAGTGTAGCCTACATGACAGCGACACATTGTAGGATTGGTGGATGCCAACCTGTAAACACAAAGACGCCGCACTGTGGGCGTGTTTCCATTTATTCAAGTATGTGCGGCAGTTATGGTGAGTCGAGGCGAGAGCAAGACGAGTTTCTCAAAGTGGAAATATGCTCATTATTTCAATTTAGTTGAGCATAGTTTTAGTCAAATGTAAGCCGTGTATTTCTGGTACGAAGGTCCTATCTACTGCGATAAACAGCAACTCCAATCTGCAGGTAGAAACTACACGCTTCGACGAAGCTAGAATCTAACCCGGTGTCGGTGGACACACTCGAAGTGAGTCAAACAACAGCGACTAGATTTTAACCGGACTGTTAGCCAGGGACAGATTAACAAACTGTGTTGTGTTTGTATAGAACATAACGCATAAAATGGGAACATTACTGTAAAGATCGTTCTTTAAACAAGTAACTAAAAAGTTACTTTTAACATTAATGCGTAACTTTTTGGGGTAAGTAATCAACAAAGTTATTGAGTTACTTTTTGAATGAAGTAACTAGTAACTGTAACTAGTTACTATTTCTTAGTAACTAGCACAACACTGTTAAAGACTATTCTCTGAGTCTTTATGTATCATATAAGGGTCCAGCTACAGTATTTAACCGTTTACGGTATATTGCTTACGTCGCTTATGTTTTCTTTGTGCAAATCTACAAAACTCTTCCAAAGTTCCTTATTTTTGTGAGGAAATTAAAAGAGCATAACATGAATGTTTATGCCTATGTTTAATGAGGAGTCATTTTAATATCCAAGCTCATACTTGGTCTGTTAATTAATGTTTAATAAGGCAAAGCATCACAAAGAGCAGTATGTCACGTGTAACCTCACATTCGTGTTTTTCTATTAAATTAACCATTCGTTTGAGTGCTTCATAAAGACACGACTTTAAAGCACTTTAGATTTCGGGATTAATTATCCCCGGTTTTACACTGAACTATGAATGAGTCTGATTTAGAAGGCCATCAACTTTAATAAGCCAGAACACAAAGGATAAGTGGGGATGAGGTGCTTTTTTTCTTTTCTTTCCTTTCTGCATGATTAAATAATGCTTCAAGCTTGAGTTAAATATTTATCAAACAAAAACATGATGCATTGTAGTCATTTTTTTTTTTTTTTTGGAATACTCTCATCAACATAGGACATCCTGGATGGTAGGATTTTGAAAACAAAAAAAAAACAACATAACTGGCCTGGTAAGAAAAGCCTTAATCTCTCCCACTGATATACATGAGGTACAGCTAGTGCTAGTGTTAGCTAGTCATTACTCATGCTTCATATTATGAATATATACACCAGATTTCAATATGTAGTAAATTTCCTCCCCCAAAATAAACAGAAACCAGTAAATTCACCCTGGAATTCAATATAAACCACCTTTCTATTGGCTCATTCTTTACATCATTGCTTTAGTTTGTTGATGTTCGAAGGCATTTGTTTATACACAGCTTGAAGATCCCACCACAGCAGCATCTACACAGGGTTGAGGTCTGGACTTTGTCTTGAAAATTCCTACACCTTGAATTTTTTTCTTTAGCTCTTCAGATTGGGATTATTGTCCTGTTCCTTGTGCCAGTATCACTGCAGCATAGGCTGGTGGTGGACAGATGGCTGCACATTTGTCTCAAGAATATTCTGGTGTAAAGTGGAGTTACGGCAGTTATTGTCTCCGTGACTGCAAAACCAAGCCAAATTGAGGTGTTTGTGGTGATGGGCTATGTTTGGGTTTAATTTAGACCTGATGCCTAAACTAAACATTTCGACATTGATCTCATCAGTCCAAAAGACATCGTTCTAGGACTATTGAATGTCTTTATCTAATTGTCTTAAACATTTAATGTGTTTACAAGGGCCTGTATCACATGATGTAGTTCTTGGGAATTTCTGAACAGTCTGAACTCTGAATTTGAAGACTGAATGTGTTGGGACTCTCACTCTTGGCAATCTCGCACCAAATATTACTACTTATAACCATTCCCAGACTGATGAGAAGCACCTTCTCTGAAGTCATGGCTGATCTACTTTCTTTCTGTCTTGATGTAGACAGATCTGAGTGCCCCAGAAGACCAAACAGTTCTGCTTTAATATTACGGTGGAAGTCGGAAGCCGGTACTTATTTTCTTGGGTACTTAAAGTATCTGTTCTTGGGAGTTTTTAAGAGTGTTAATGCAACAGTAATTTTATTATATTATGAATATATAGTATAAATATAATGTATATTTTTTTGGGTTGATTTATTGATTTGGAATTTATAGGAGTTTTAACGCAACAGTAATTTTATTTTATTATAAATATACAGTATAAATATAATATAAAATATAAATATTACATATTTGTTATTGATTTGGGTTTTTTTTTTGGGGGGGGGGGTTGATTTATTGATTTGGAATTTATAGGAGTTTTAATGCAATAGTAATTTTATAATAATATAAATATATAAATATAATATAAATTATAATAATTATGCATTTGTTATTGATTTGGTTTCTTTTTTTTTTGGTTGATATTTTGATTGGTTGATTGATTTATTGATTTGGAATTTATTGGAGTTTTAATGCAATAGTACTTTTATAATATTATAAATATATAAATATAACGTGAATTGTAAATATTATGTATTTGTTATTGATTAGGAATTTATAGATTGAGGCAAATGTGTACACCTTTCGATTTTTTTTTTTTTATATAGGGAGGAACTTTCAAAATAATTATTAAACTATTATTCTTAAAGCTTAGGAATTAAGTTAGCTAGTGCGTTGAAATTATTTCACATGCTGGTAAATTTCCCGTGGCTTTATTTCAAAAATATCTGTCAGCAGTCCACACGCATAAACGGTGTCGATGGATCGGATGACAGAATATTTCGTTTTCTCTTTAGATAATCATCCTGATTAAAAACATAATTTGTGATCTTATTGTCTTGACAGTCATCAGTATGATTTATATTATAAATGACAACCTGAAAAGCATTTCATAATTACTCACGACAACACATCACGGAATTAGCTCGTATTAATAAGCTCTACGTTGGACTAGTTAGCAGCTCCGTCAGACACAGTTGCCATCAGAGCATCTCTGTGAGTGTGAGAGTCATGTAGTTGATCCTTAGAACCTTTAGATCACTGATAGTCATCTCTGTTGGTGATGAAGTTGGGGCGTTTTTCCTCAAGTCGAATACAATGACCCAATTTGTGTGTCTTAAATCAAAGCCCTGGAGTCCTTTTGGATGTCCTCGATCTTCCTAATGACTAATTACTTTCTTATACTCTTACACTGCCTGCTGTCCAGCTCTCGAATGAAATATGTCCATTAGGTTAAACACCGGATTCTTGTGTTTTTATTCATTTCATATCAACGAGTCATCTGTTCACAACCAATCTGACATACGGACATAGTCGAAGACCGTAGTTGTCAATAGATATGAACGAGAATCATTCGGACGTGAGTGTATACAAAAAACATACCAGAAAAATGTTCATATACTGCTGAATTTATGCATAAGATTATTTACTAAGGTATTTTTTTTTCCTTTTTTCTTTTTAAAACTATCTTTTAAAGTTTTTTTTTTTAAATTGCTTATTTTTAATATGTTAATTATTACATTATTATCTTTACAGTATTTAGCATCCACACATGTTTAGAAAGACTGATAGAAATGCTTTGGGGTTTTTATCGAAAGCATCTCCTCATGCTACAGAATGTATGTCGGGGACAGTTGTTTTTATATTATTGATATCATTTAAATATTAAAATCACACAAAATTGAACTTCAACACTCCCATAAACTAAGATATTAATCGATAAAGATTTAACACTTGTGTATTATTGATATTATTATATATTAATATATTTTTATTCGCTTATTAGGGAGTCAAAATTATTAATAATTCTGTTTAAAAATGAAGAAAAAAAAAACCCTTCTTGACCGTTCAAATGCTTAAAGCTGCGAAACGATTCCGAAAACGATTTCCGAAATTCCGCATTTCTGAAAAACGTCCATAAATTTAGTGGTTTATGCAAATGTAGACCTATTTTTACTAACAGATGTGGGCCTGTGGTCATTTATCGGTTCATTAATTTTAATGTGTGATGTTTTTGTTTGAAATTGTTTTTTGTTTGTTTGTTTGTTTTTTAAATAATTTATGAAATTTTTGTTTTTTTTGCAAATAATTTCACCTAAATGTATCTAAAACATTTTGGTTTTCTTTCGCTACGAACGATTAGACTTTGAGCAAATCGTTGTTATAAAGACTCGGACATGAGTCCAATCGATTCGGTCCGTCGTCTGACTCTACACAATATGCACATGATCATTTCTCCACTGACGATTTATAAACTGTATAAATTGTCGTATACCACACCATCACCACCCCACACACATTTTTTACTATTTTTTTTTTCAACAGAGGATGAGTTAGTATCTTATTCTGAGAGACAAAAACATCTCTTCATCCTTCTTCCTGAAATCCATCGGTTTCAAATTTCTAAGCTGTGTTGTTTCCATGTGAACCGATATCGCTCTCAGGATGCACATTTCTCGGTGGAGAGTGGGTGTTGCTTTTTAACAGATGATCAAATTTGTCAAAATAGAAAGAAAAAAAAAAACTTGGAATGGAAACAGGTTCTCAAGAGTTAAACTGTATGTATTACAACGTTGAGTCATTTCCTGTTTGCTTTATACCGTATGATCCGCTCTTTCCTACTGATCCGTGGTGCGATCGAAGGATTTGTCAGCATCGTAGTGCTGATAAAATATTGTCTCTTTTGAAACGATGAGTCAAGCGATTCGTGTAGAGACAGGCGTTAACCTTAATACCAGCTACAGTGTTGTTTCAGCGGTAGGAAAAGCCTTCCTGTAGGAAAAGTGTGCTGTTGCCTCAACGTCTAGCGTTACCGATGTCCATGTGGGAAAACAGGTTGGGTTTTTGACAAGGCTTTGAAAGTGATACCTGAATATGGTTCCCTGCTCCACGACCTCAGATTTATCCATTAAGCCTGTATGGGTTGGATCACTAAGAGCAGTTGTGGTGAAAGTCTTCTAGCTGAACACGGGAGGTTGCTGACTTTAACACTCGGCTTCATATTTCACCAGTTGCAAGCACGTTGTAGGTTCTTGTGCTGTCCGGATTCAATATCTCGATTAGTTCATAACATAAGTATAATTTATGGCGAGTTTTTTTTTTTGTTGATGCTTTCTCTTTTCAGTGTGATTTTTTTTTTTTTTTTTGATGTGCCATTTGCAAAGTGACAAAATCATCAAGCCTAATATTAAAGCTTAAGTAGGAATGCTATTAGCGTAATCCTTAAAAATACCAGGAATAAAAAAATCTAGTCCAGACCGTGAAACGAGAACATCTAAAAGAGCGAAAGGAGCTAAAAGTCGTCCGTGAACGCTTAAAAAGCGATCATGAAAAAAAGGGAACTTATCCTAAATCTGAACTGTATTTCATCTGACAGCAATCTTAATTGTCCTCTAAGTTGACCAGAAGTTTCCACGCTTCTTTCTAATCCGCAGAGTTTGATCGACGGCCTTATCGGACCACAAAATAGCTTGCTGTTATCGTTACAAGTTCTTGTTTCTATATATCAAGTTTAGGACTACTTAAGCTTACAGTGTAATGCCTTTTTAATCTTCTGTGGAGAAAAAGATTTTTTTTTTTTGGGACCAGTGATGAAGCGCTTGGCTATGATAAGATGAGATGAGATGAGATCGTGAATCTGTGCTTCATTTTCCTTTGGCTTCATTATGTGCTTCAGCGCATCTGACCATGTATTGATAAATATTCGACTTTTTCTAAAGCGCTCTTTCCGAAGATTAGCTCTCTTCAGATGCTGCTTGAACACTGTGTCAGTGCACACTTAACACCCTGGGTGTAATCTACGGACTATGCTTCGTGCAGATAATAAATACCCCTTGGTTTTACACACAGAAGTCTAAAATTTTTTGCTTTGATTCTCTGGAGCAAAGCTGCTTGTAAATTGATTAAGTGGTTCGCGAGGTATAACCAAATGGACAGCAACAAAGGGAACTATGTGAGGCTGATGTTTATAAGCTCTAGGCCCACACAGGAACCACATGCTGAGCTTAAGAACCTTGGACTTCATACCCCGCTGTCTGTGACTGGGTCTTGGTCTTTCTCACCCCTAGGTAGTGAGAATGGATTTACCTCTAACACCATTACCCTAAACACCGGAGCCCACAAGTTTGGGTCCTGATCCCCTTGCTCCTCTCTCTTTCTACACACAAGTCCTCCGACAGCTCCACGTCTGTCGTCATGTTTGCCGGTGACACAGTGGTTATGGGTCTCAATTCCAATGCCGATTTGGCAGCCTACCTCGATGAGGTAAAGAAATGAGCAGCATGGTGCAAGGCTAACACTGTCTTTCTGAAAATCATCCAAATCAAAGAGCTGGTTGTGGATTATAAACTATATTTCACTAAGGACAGGCAATGGTGGTTTCCTGTAACTTGGAGCAAACAACTCAAGAAACTGACCCAAGGACCTGAGATTTGTAATCCAAGGTACCTGAAGCTGTTCACGGTTTCCACATGGGTCCTGCCTTTCTGAAGTCATCACATCTAAGCTCAGGTGAACAAAGCCAGACAAGGACCTGACCTGGAGGCATCACATCTAAGCTCAGGTGAACAAAGCCAGACAAGGACCTGACCTGGAGGCATCACATCTAAGCTCAGGTGAACAAATCCAGACAAAAATTGTACCATCTGAGACTTTTGAGGAAATTCAGGGATCTCTCCAGGATCCTCAAAACGATCTACACTGAGGCTTTAGAAAGTTGACTAACTTTTTTTTGCATCTCAGCACCATACATACAGAGAACCTCAGAAAATAACAAATATCTTCACTTCACTTCACATCTCTTTCGTATGCATGTCTTCACAACACAGTGAGATGATTAGTTCATTCTGGACTTTCCACAGCTGTAATTTTATACTCTCTCGCTCTCTTCATAATCAGTACTGAAGGCACAAACCAGCTGGACCCTGATGTAGATCTGGTGATGTATAGTAATTGCCTCTGTTTGGCCTCCAATGAAACAAAGCCGTCTCCATTATTATTATTTTTTTTAAATAGTTAGCAGAATGCGTCCAACCTGAATCACGTTCTTCCGACTCGACTTCTCCGTTGTCCAGTCTACGACGGCGCCGCAGAGGTCCACTCCTTCTGGTTTAAGTCCTGGTTTCTGTTTAGAAGAAAGCGCAGAGTCCACAATTGTGAACAATGTAAACCTGAGGCTGTATCAGATCAAATCTCAAATGCAGACTGGTGATGAAAGAAGAAATGTCCCGGCCCTGGACTGCTGGTTGCTAGTTCTGTGATCGCGTAACTCGAGATGGTTGTGCCTGAACTACAGTCAGAATTAAGGAATGCATATACAATCTCTCTGCTTTATTAACATTTCTCCCAGGCTCTTTTTTTTTTTTTATTTTATTGATTTGTATTTCTATTTTTAGAAATCATTTCCAGTACGTCATAATCGCATAGAGAATAAGGTAAAGAAGTAGAGACTTCTCAGTACCAGAGCCAGTAAGGTAATATAAGAGAACAGTGAGTGTGGGTGAGAGATTCCATGTGGGTGAACAGAGTGGGTTCTGTTTTAAATCACCTATTTTATCCAACATCCATTGCAAGTTTTCGATCTATACGAAGAGACAAGCTTTCTGGCAACAATTAAAGAGTACAGTCTGAGGACTGAAAGACGAAACACGCACATCGAACATGTGCGTTAGAATTATATTACTATTCAGCTTAGCTTCATCAAGGTCGAAACATTTGGTAGACTAGTGATTAAGGTATTGGTCTACCAAACGGAAGGTTGCGAGTTTGAATCCCGGCTCCACTAAGCCTCCACAGCTGGGCCCCTGATCATTCCCTTAACCCTCAATTGCTCTGGATAAAGTTCGTCTGCTAAATACCATAAATGTAAGTTGTTGTTGTGTTATGTTGTGTTTACTGAATGTAGCAGTGTTGCTTTGTGTGTCGGGGTCTGTGCGTCATGATGCAAATACTTTACCAAACTGGCCATTGCTTCTTGCTTGCTCTCCTTGTAAAAGTGCAGCTCATTCGATGACAGGACGACCCAAACTAAATTCCAGTTTTTCCTGCAGAGGAAATAATGTGTTAATAATCAGTGCTCACTCTTAAACAAAAGGATTAATCGTTACACAGACAGCAGCTACATACTAGATAAAGGTATAAATAAAGGAAGTGTCTAGATTGTACTTATCGCACTGTTAGGGTTTAATTAAGTCGGTGAATGAGGCAGGTCTAAGTTACGTGTCATATGAAACTTCAGCATGTTTATATTAGTGATATTAACTCCAAAGTCCACATATATGGGGGGGGGGGGGGGGGGATTTTTCCCAGTAAATCTACATGAGATAGATAGATAGATAGATAGATAGATAGATAGATAGATAGATATACAGTGATCCCTCGTTTATCGCGGTTAATGGGGACCGGAACCCCTCGCGATAGGTGAAAATCCGCGAAGTAGGATTGGCCCTAAGTTTGACCTTTTCACTGATGGTCATCATCTTTCTCTTCCTCTTTGCTCACTAGAGGAATCTTTCCCAGGGGCACGGCGCTTAGGAGGCATCGTAAGGGCTTAACGAAAAGTTAATTTCGAACACGATACGCGAGACAGAGTTGACAGCGTGAACGAGAGTGGCGAGATACAACAAGGGAAGAAGCTGGGAGAGGATGCGATGATGCACAGCCAATCAGCTCAGATCTCACGGCGGGAACCAATCATGTGCCTTGTCTGAGTGCCCGTGGGTATGTACAAAGCCTCTGAGAGAGTTTCTCTCTTTGTCTGACATCCTGAAACCGTTTTTATTTTTATTTTTCTATGAATATTTTTGAAAAATCAGCGATGCGCCAAGGCCACGAAACTTGAACCGCGAAACTTGAACCGTGAAGTGGCGAGGGATTACTGTACATATATTTAGATTTGACGCTTCAGACTAGGACTATTCATTCAGAAATATACAGGCAATATTCCTGTATTTTTTTACCATCTCCGTATCTTATCATGTTATTGATATTACATTCTATTATATGTTATATTCCATCTGAATTTTCTCTCTCTGATTTTTTTAGGGCTTAAAGGTAAGTTCTTGTATTTTAGGATGCCGACAGATGTTAAGGATGCTTCTCTGCCCGACCAGCAGATGGCAACCCTGCATGCGTGAGTTAGTCTTCTTTGGTTGTATTTCATTTCACTTTCCTCAATGTGCTCACCTCTTCTGTGTTTAGTGATAAGTCACCTTCCTGTTTTTTTTTTTTTTTTTTTTTACTTTGCTTCTCTTTGTAATCCGTGTTTTTTGGAAAAAGCCCTGATCTAGTTTTTAAGTATTTCTTTTTGCTTTGTTCCTCAGTTCCTGGTAGTAGTTTTTTCATCACTATAAATAAGTAAAATTTGCCTCGTGCCAGATGCTTCCACTCACGACCAAGCTAGCGGCCATTGAGGTGTGACCTAAACGCAGGTCATGCTAATAATCTGAATGATCTGCTCTGAATGATCTGCCCCATGTAAATATTGACTCAAGGCACCAGCTTTGAATATGGCTCTAAAAGTCTATATAATCAGAATCTATACATCACCTCAGAGTGAATAAACATGACAGAAATATATCCAGGAACAAAATGACAGGTTTACGTACTTGAATTTTTTTCCTCCTTCAGCGATCTTGGTTTTGTTCAGATAAACTCCATGCAAAGAAGGCTGTAACTGTAATAAAGTTAATAACAAGTCAGTAGAAATAGACACGAAGTAGCAGCTTAGATAGATATCTAGGCAAAAGTCCTGATGTATGTTGTGCTGCTGATACATGGTTGTTAAATGTGATGAAATAAGTAGACACACCTGCTGTACACCTTGACTGCTGTTGTGCTGGGACTGATTCCTGCGATGTCGGTTAAGCTGCAGAAAAAGGAGGGAATTTCAATTGCAGTGATTTTAGAACGGAACCCGTTTTTACCGGTACGCCGGATTTCCGTTCGGCCGACAGAACGGATATTTTCAATCGGTAGAATCAAATGACTTATTTTATTGCTGCAAGTCTGATATAAAATAAAATAAGTCAGGACACCGTTGACTTCTGTGGAGATGATAAGCGTAGACAGAATTTTGGCGGTTAAAAAATAACAACTTCAGATACGTTTGGTATTTACTTTGAAATTAGGAACATTTGTATGAATTTATTGCCCCTGAATTTGAATTCTTAAAGCCCTGAGTGTCTAATTTCAAATGAGCCATAAAGCACCACTGTGGAGTGAGACATAACAAATACATTCGATGCTGAACATAGACACAACAAAACGACTTGCAAACAGACAACATAAGCCTTTGTTTATTTGAAAATAATGAGCATAAGATTTGCCACTGATTTCTGTCATTATTATTCAATCATTCATTCATTTTCTACTGCTTATCCGAACTTCTCGGGTCACGGGGAGCGGCATCGAGGCAGGATACACCCTGGACAGAGTGCCAACCCATCACAGGGCACACACACACTCTCATTCACTCACACACTATGGAGAATTTTCCAGAGATGCCAATCAACCTACCATGCGTGTCTTTGGACGGGGGGAGGAAACCAGAGTACCCGGAGGAAACCCCCGAGGCACAGGGAGAACATGCGGGAATCGAACCCCGACCCTGGAGGTGTGAGGTGAATGTGCTAACCACTAAGCCACCGTGCCCGACTTTACAACAGCATCAGATCCCACAAACTACCAATTTCACCAATGGCCATTAAAATGTCTAAGCAGAAAATTGTCTAATATAACACTATTAACATTAACATTATTGACTGAATGATGTTTAAAGTCAAGTTCACGTCGTTTTTTTTCCGTCTCGGTTTAGGATTTCACGTAGTCTGAGCCGTAACCTGGCAGCCAGTGAGTGATGTTAAAGTCTTGTGAAAGCAGCAGACAATCTAGGTTCAGTAACACAGAGCTCGTCTGCCCTCTACTGTCTTTATCATATCGTCAAGTCTCGGGTTTATCTCTCTGCACATATTCCTGAATTTCTAGTAAAGACTTGTGAGTGGATCAGCTTCAGGATGTCCTATTAATGGAAACAGTATCCGTAGGTGTTTGGTGATACGGATCCGATTTAAATTATGACGTATTACATAACAAAAAGAAAGTGTGGTGGTGTAGAGTTTCTACACAAGGAATTGGCACAGGATTAAACTAAAAAAACAACAACACAACCTTCAATTAATTTGGTTATTGGAACTTTTTCAGAAATGAATATTAACTTATCCATGTGAAAGTTAATATCTGTAATTAATTAATTAATTACATGATCAATATATTTTGGATATATGACCTGATTGGGCAGATTATATTCCGTATAACGGGATGGATGCAAGTCGACGGAAAAAATCTGAAACACTCGACTGCTGATGGCTGAGAAGAAATCTGTAGATAAAATGTGTCCCAAAAAAACCCCCCAAAACTGTTTTATGACTAAAATCAATCCCCTTTTTTTTGAAGTGTAAAGGTCAATCCCATGTCTACTACATCTGAAATAATTACTCCTGCTCATTAAAGCAAAATAATATTAACATGGAATACATTTGAAGAGCTTCTAAGCATGAAACAGTGAAAAAAATGAAAGACATTAATTTTTCAAAAATGATCGAATAAAAGTCCCCTACAGAAAATGTCACTGCATTAATGTTATTTAAGAATTATTATTAAATAATAATAATAATAATTCAATGATAAATTAATGAACAATATATTTAATTTAATATTTATTTATAATATTTATTAGAATGTTTATAATGAATAATTTGAATTATTTAATTGATAATGATTGAATAAATCGCAGGGGGCATAATAATTAAATAAATCGCAGGGGGCATAATAATTTGTTAAGGTGAATGAGAGTGTGTGTGTGCCCTGCGATGGGTTGGCACTCCGTCCAGGGTGTATCCTGCCTCGATGCCCGATGACACCTGAGATAGGCACAGGCTCCCCGTGACCCGAGAAGTTCGGATAAGCGGTAGAAAATGAATGAAAGAATGAATGAATGAATGAATGAATGAATAATTAAATAAATCTCAATTAATGAAGAACAAAGACTTTGAATTATTTGCTGTTATAGAAATGTAACTCTAATTAATGCTGATTAAGGATGAACACGTGCAGACGACGAGTTAATATGAAGTTACAGATAGAGGGAAGGGATGACAGGGTTTAATGATGCACTGTAGTATTTTATATTTGTGTACTGTATGTGTGCAAAAAGAAGGCTGGCTCACTGGTTTCTGTGCTGCGTCCAGGTCAGGTATCACCATGGATTTGGTTTGACTCAGACGCTCACCGCTACCTGTGGAGCTTTTCATCCTCATGGATACGGCTCCTTGAGGCAGCACCAGAGGAGGCGGCGGCAGCTTCGACACATTCTGCATGGCGATATGCTGGAAGAGTAGACAAGTGCATGTAAGGTTAGATGTCCAGTGGGTTATTCTGTGTGTGTCAGCCACAGTGTAGAAGTGTGATTTCCATCGTACTCTTAACATTATTAAAGACTAATACAAAAATTATTGTATACAGTAATATAATACTCATTTAATTCTGCTTTGGTGTTAAACAAAAAAAAGGTTGTAGTAGGTGTATAACAAATACTGCATCGCAAAGAAAAACAAGTCAGATTTATAACGCTATAGTTAGTATAAAACCAATCTGGGTCCTGGATTCGTGTAAGTTAGTAGCTACTTTAAGCATTGTAAAATTACAGCGCAGTAACTTTATGCATAAACAAAAGCAAAACCTGTCAAAATCGGTCATCTGCGTCGACTTAGTATCACTGAGTAAATACACTTCCTCTACGGAAAGTGGGTGCGGTGTCAAGTTCATGACATCCTTATTTATTTACTTACTTTTTTCTCCAACGTTTCTTCCTTTTAATGACTTACAGTGAACTTTACATGTAAAAAAAAAATCAGGACAGTTTATATGTTTATCACTTTGTTCCTGTGTAAATGAAACTGGCCCTATGGTGAAAATACAGTAGTCCTTTGAGTCCCTTTGCTCTTCGGGGATTGTGAACGTCTTCTATGACAAGTTCCACTTTCTTGTTTGGTACGTGTTAAGGGGCATTTAAGTTAAGGTGGAAGTCGTAGCCTAATGGTTATGTAGTTTGACTCCTAACCCTAAGGTTGTGGGTTCGAGTCTCGGGCCGGCAATACCACGACTGAGGTGCCCTTGAGCAAGGCACTGAACCCCCCCAACTGCTCCCAGTGTGCCGCAGCATTAATGGCTGCCCACTGCTCCAGGTGTGTGTGTGTTCACTGCTGTGTGTGTTCACTGTTGTGTGTCTGAGTATGGGTCACCGTTCTTAGTCGTATGTCACGTCACTTTGTCACTTGGTCATTTTGTTCAGTCATGAAAAACACTTATTATTTTTGTGACAAATTGAGATACAGCATACAGGGAACAGCACCTGAATAAAATCCAGGGAATTTTAAGACGACCTCAAACCTAAGACTATATCAGTTACATTTGTCCTGAATAAAGGAACATCCAAAAGGACGTGGCTCAGTCTTAATTATGAAGCATTCGTATAAAGTCTAAACTCAAAGAAATATCACTGATTAAAAATTTCCTGCAAGTAATTCTGGGTCTTATATAGCATAGCACAGAATTTCTAGAGAATTAACCGTTTTCGGCTCGGTCAGCATTCTGTGGTGGTTAAGTATTAGTATTGAGATTAGTATGTCTTGACTCACTTCCCAATATCATGTGTTTACAATGTCAAGTCAGCTTCCTGAAATACAAGCTTGCATCATTGCACCACCAGGCTATGAAGACAGAGTAGATTCCTCTACTCGCGTTTCTGCTAGCATTTAGGTGACACAGAACAGCTCGGACTTTTTATTTGTGTTTTAAAATGATGAATCTATGATATTATAATCAAATCTTAGAATGAATTTTCACTTCTTTTAATTCACATCGTGTGTAGCATGAAGAAATATGACTAAATTTAATTTAATTTAAAAGTAATTAATGCTTTACTAGTTACTAAAGAAAAAGAAATAAATGCGCGTATCAATGTATGGTTATTCTATTGATACTGTGAATTAAGTACTGAATCAACAGCACTCGTTCAGGGAGGGTATTTAAAGGAAGTGATTTCTTAATACAGATAAATCAGGAACTTCAGCATTAATAAATTCTAAAGCAATAGTTGAGTAACCAGTAAAAAAAAAACTTACTTTTTTTAATCAGTACTACTGAAGCCCAGGTTTATTAATCATCTTCCAGTCAGTGTTGGCGAAGTTAACATCATACAACCTATAAGCTGCTCAACTATGATATAAATGTATCTAAGCAACAGAGAAACATATCCTAAAGCAGCTAGCTATGGTACAGTATACTAAGCAAAAGTATGCTTCCTATAATGAAGTTACTTCCTCACTGTGCACCAACTGTGCCATGTTCTCTTGCAGATTCATCTGTTGCACAAAATATAATGTAGGTGCTTTGTTCCGTTGACGTAACAGGGATTGTGCGTCTCTATTTGTAAAGCGGTCTTAGAAAGAAGCGTTATCATGATTTTTAAAAAATAATTAGCAAGCTTTATTACCAAGCTTTAAAAAAAATTTGATACAGAGTGGACTCACTTCCATCCATCCATACTGTCCACCTAGCTCGTCCCAAACGCTCCATCCATACTGTCCACCTAGCTCTTCCCAAACCCCCCATCCATACTGTTCCCAAACCCCCCATCCATACTGTCCACCTAGATAGTCCCAAACCCCCCATTTATACTGTCCCCATAGCTCGTCCCAAACCCCCCATCCATACTGTCCACCTAGCTCGTCACAAACCACCCATCCATACTGTCCCCATAGCTTGTCCCAAACTTCCCTTCTATACTGTCCACCTAGCTAGTCCCAAACCCCCCACCTATACTGTCCCCATAGCTAGTCCCAAACCCCCATCCATACTGTCCACCTAGCTAGTCCCAAACCACCCACCTATACTCTTCCCGTAGTTTGTCCCAAACCCCCATCCATACTGTCCACCTAGCTTGTCCCAAACCCCCATCCATACTGTCCACCTAGCTAGTCCCAAACCCCTTATCCATACTATCCACCTAGCTAGTCCCAACCCCCCACCTATACTGTTCCCATAGTTTGTCCCAAACCCCCATCCATACTGTCCATTTAGCTAGTCCCAAACCATCATCCATACTGTCCACCTAGCTAGTCCCAAACCCCTTATCCATACTGTCCACCTAGCTAGTCCCAAACCCCCATCCATACTGTCCACCTAGCTAGTCCCAAACCACCATCCATATTGTCCACCTAGCTAGTCCCAAACCCCTTATCCATACTGTCCACCTAGATAGTCCCAAACCCACCATTTATACTGTCCCCATAGCTTGTCCCAAACCCCCCATCCATACTGTCCCCATAGCTTGTCCCAAACCCCCCCCATCCATATTGTCCACCTAGCTAGTCCCAAAACCCTTATCCATACTGTCCACCTAGATAGTCCCAAACCCACCATTTATACTGTCCCCATAGCTTATCCCAAACCCCCCCATCCATACTGTCCACCTAGCTAGTCCCAAACCCCTTATCCATACAGTCCACCTAGATAGTCCCAAACCCACCATTTATACTGTCCCCATAGCTTGTCCCAAACCCCCCATCCATACTGTCCCCATAGCTTGTCCCAAACCCCCCATCCATACTGTCCACCTAGCTAGTCCCAAACCCCTTATCCATACAGTCCACCTAGATAGTCCCAAACCCACCATTTATACTGTCCCCATAGCTTGTCCCAAACCCCCCATCCATACTGTCCACCTAGCTAGTCCCAAACCCCCCCATCCATACTGTCCCCTTAGCTAGTCCCAAACCCCCCATCCATACTGTCCACCTAGCTAGTCCTAAACCCTCATCCATACTGTTCCCATAGTTTGTCCCAAACTGCCATTCATACTGTCCACCTAGCTAGTCCCAAACCCCCCATCCATACTGTCCCCATAGCTAGTCCCAAACCCCCATCCATACTGTCCACCTAGCTCATCCCAAACCCCCATCCATACTGTCCACCTAGCTCATCCCAAACCCCCCCATCCATACTGTCCACTTAGCTAATCCATAATTTGCATTAGGTTTCAACTGCTTGTTTCTGATTGGATGAGCCTCTTATCGGTTATTGTATAGACGATCTCCCAAAACATTTCGCTCCACCTTTATCTCAATGCTGTTCTGTTCAGGAGAAAAACATAATATGTCTAAAACCCCAGCACAGCCAGGTAATGTTCCTATGAGCAAAAGACATGTAATATAGTACCTGAATAAATGCTGGCAGCCATTGTGTAAGATTGAATGATTTATTTACCGATGGAGAAGCTGAGGCACTTTTATCCACACTCATAAACGATTATGAGCCGACATCAGCCTGCCCGATTATGATATTATAACCTGCCGTTCAAGCAGCTTGTATGTGAAGTCAAGGCCATCTTTGTTGATATCAGCTCAGTTAGCTTGCGGAAGAAAAGCTTATTGAATTTACTCAGGCAGTTCAGTCCGATCGAATCTTTGTTGGTTTTGTACGTACGACCTGAATGCAACACTTCCCCTTGTATCATTATAACACACTTTTAATGAATGAATATAAATATAAAGAATTACATTTATTATTAATATATATTTTGTTTTTCAAGTTTCAATGTAAAAAAAAAATGGTACAATTTTGGTGATGGTGATTACGTAGGTATGACTTTAAACAAATTAGCATATCGTGACATCATTGACTGGGTCTTCAACCTGTGCCTTCGGGCGCATCATCGCAAACCTTATTTTGAGGCTCAGTATTTCCAGAACTTCGTGCCAAGTTAAAGCGGTGTCAAGCTGTTTTAATGAATTTATTAGATGTATTATGGCGCCTGAACCCGTATGACTTTGAACGGTGACCGCGAACACTTTGTTTACTGCAGCCGCAGCCATCATTGCCGAGCGCGAACCATCGACTCTGACAGTGAATGAGAGAATGAGACGAAGCGAACGCAGAGGCCATAGTGTGACATCCGATAACCAATAGTGTGACATCCGGTAACCAATAGTGTAAACATAGATGATGTCACAGGTTTTTATTTAAAAAGAAAGAACGTAGCCTTCGTTTGTATGTAGGCCTAGGCAATTTATATTTACAATACTTACTAAAATATAATTAATATTATTTTATTGCTTTTGTATAAGTTGCTTGAAGAGTAAAGAGTCTGACTTTTTTAGTGCAGCTGAACTTCATTACTTAAGATCGGTGGGCGGAGCTTTGTGGTTTTACCCGAAAACTTGAATCTACCTACTTTACTGTCTGCAATTTTGACAAATCTTGAATATTTCTCTTTTAAACATTGATAATTACACACATTCAATGTTTTTTGGGTGTAAATGTTAAGAGCATGTTAAAACATGAGTTCGGATCGATGCGGACATTGTTAGCATGATCGTTGATTCTCAAATTTAGTTCAAAGATGTCTGCGTTAATGATATTCATGATATTTTCATGTTGTATTAGAGTTTCATAGTTGTGATTCATGTGAATTATTATTATTATTATTATTATTATTATTATTATTATTATTATTATTATCAAATTCATAGTTAGAAAACCTTTAAAGTTTGAAGATGAAGAGATATGAATATATGTATATTATTTAGAGTCGCTAACATTAAATAAGTTTAAACGTGTTGTGTTTTAAACATGATTTTTTTTCTACTTGCTAAATTAATCCGTTAACTGTTTTTAAAGTGACACATCGGGAGATGTTGCATTTAACGTATTCTAAATTATGAACATATAAATAATTTAACATTTGGTGCAGTTCAGACTTGTATCTCACGAGTCATTATTCGGTTAGTCGCTATTCCATTAACCGCTTTCTATTAGGTGTAGCTTTAGATCCACAGTAAATCTACCTAAGTTTTACTGACATCGACAAGTTAACAGTTCTGAACTCATCCTTTAACCAGTTCTAAGAGTTATCTGCAGGTACGTCCATGTTCGGTAGTGAACATTTTACACCCAGTGAACTTTCTCTGTTAGATCTACAGTAATCATAGAATCTGATGAATAATGTGGTGTAAGACGAAAGACTTTTTAAAGCGTGAACGTATATCATATAGTGTATCGATGCCGAAGGTAACGGTTTACTTTTGATAGCTTATCGCCAAAAATATATATATATAAATATTGGTTAACAACGCTCGGTTAGGAAAAGCTGGTCGACGAAGGTGACTAAATAAAACCATTGAGACATAAAACAGGGAAAAAACTTTACACAGAAACTTTCACACGTTCCTGCTGGTTTAAATACATCATAAGAGATGTTTACAACTCTGTGTATGGAAAGTCTGCAGTTTATCATGTGAGTAAACGCTAACTTTTACACCCACAGAGCACACGAGCAAACTGCCCTGTCGCTGCTTAGTAACAGTTCACACTGTGAAACAACAGGAAATAAATAAATCACTTGAAGAAAAAAAAAGGGGGTAACGGAAATCAAGTGCCAGCGGCGCACAGAGTCTTGTGTCTGTTTAAGTTAAACTTTCAGAAGCAGCGAATTCGAAGATGGCGTTATTATTATTATTATTGTAGTGTTTTTCACTCTTCAGCCCTTTTTAATATGTTTACATCTGATTTTAGTCATAACCCCCCAAAACCAAGCTTTATCAGATGAGCATTTTTTTTTATCAAGTTTTTATCACTTTTATTATTGCTTTGTAAATCCCTTTAAATACCTTCATCTCCTTTAGCATGATGTAAGTCTAAATAACACGCGTGTATTTCCTGGCCATTAAACAGCACTAAACACTCAGGAAGGCCTGCAAGGTAAAAAAAAAAAAAAAAATGGCCTTTTTTTTCACGAGATCCCTTCTTTATCAATTTTCCAGTGTCGGTCGTCTTCGTCATCATCATCGTCACCCAGCTGATAAGGTAACGCGAACGAAGGCATTAATAAGAAGAAATTAATTCAAATCCATTCTTACCTGCTCACCTGATGATACGGTCGCAGTGCTGTCTTTAGATAATCCCACAGTTAGAGATGGTGGGACAGTAAAGAGAAGAATGTGTGTGTGAGAGAGTGAGTGTCGTATAGAGGAAGTTCGATCGGCTCACGTGGTCGATGCAGACTTCTCATTGCCTGTAAGTCTGAGTGCAGGCATGATGCTTCACCACTTCCTGAGGTCTACACCAACTTCTCTCAAGATGGCTGCACACACAGATGAGCACTGGCACTGAGGTGGTTTTTATTATTAAGGGCCCTGTTTTACCCTGTTGATGATGAGTCGACGTTGGATTTGGATGTGTATAATGTTAATGGATAAAGGTTTTTTTTTTTTTTTCTTTCTTTCCTCTATAGCATTTCTTTAGCTAGTAGTCGGTACTGGACTTATGGTTAGACTTATACTAGTATCCTGTGTCTATTACAATACAGCGTTACTCATGTGTGTAATACTCAGTGTAGCTCATTCATCATTGAAGGATACACCCTGGACGGAGTGCCAACCCATCACAGGGGGCACACACACACACACACACTACGGACAATTTTCCAGGGATGCCAATCAACCTACCATGCATGTCTTTGGACCGGGGGAGGAAACCGGAGTACCCGGAGGAAACCCTCGAGGCACGGGGAGAACATGCAAACTCCACACACACAAGGCGGAGGCGGGAATCGAACCCCCAACCCTGGAGGTGTGAGGCGAACGTGCTAACCACTAAGCCGCCGTGCCAAGTCCCCCCAAGTCTATATTAATTATAACAAAATATAAAGTTATAGCAATTCAGAGACTATCACACTGTGTCGCAGCTTTGTGCTCAGATCTTCATCAGTGAACATTTGTAGACTTCGGCAGGAAGGAATTAGTGTTAAGTCTGTAATGAACTCCGACCTGTCGGTTCCTCGGGAGCTCTCGGAAACACGATTCCGCCGGACTACAAACTGTTGTAGAAAGGACGTTATTTACATTCACATCATTTCCTGTCCAGTGTCACCTAATTGAGGACGAGGTTCACTTCTGAGTCTGGTTCCTCTCAAGGTTTCTTCCTCATGTCATCTCAGGGAGGTTTTTCCTCACCACCGTCACCTCAGGCTTGATCATTAGATTGTAAAAAAAAAAGTGCCATAAAGATCGAATGATTTGAATTGAAACTCAACTTATTCAGGGATAAATAATATGCCTTTTGTGGTTGTTATAAATCTGTCTCAGGTCAGTATTATTGATATCACTGGATATTCAGTGGCAAATGTGAACTGAAACCAAAATAGCACCATGACAATCTTCTGTATTTAATTACCCTGATCTGACTTTTAAAACACACCATACTGTGCTTCAAGACCTTCGCTTCATTGGGTTTAAAAATATCAAAACTTGAACGTTCCACCGTCTCGTCTTGTGCCGATACAGGAAACAGTGGTGGAGTTGCCATGATTAGAAATGACATCATTTCCATTTTGAAGTGGTGGAGAGCGCAAATGTTTTCTTCCTTTCATCGTCTGAACTGGAAGCTTAGCTGAAAGTTAGTGGAAGTGTTTTGCATAGTTTACAGTTCAGCACATGCAGATTGCTTACTCGTGTTTAAAATAGAAGACGTGTTCCTTCTGAACAGCTTTTGGATCCTCTTTTTTTTTTTTTTTTTGTAATATTTACCCCAACCGAACACCTAGTATTGTAACCATACACCTCTCTTTCATTTTTCAGCTATATTTTACTCATGAACATAAAGTCTATACACTCGTGAAAATGGAAATGAATGGGCCTTTAACAGGACATGACGATCGACCAAATTCAAAGTGTATATAATATTAATGTTTTAGAAAAAAGAAATATCAAAAAACATTCAACACCCTGGCTGTACAAGTGCTATATAGTTATAATGTCGTGTGACTGTGTACAGAATCAACCAACCGCATTCAAGCTCGTGTTCAAAACTTCATATCATTCACCTGCCATCTACTATTATGAAGTGGTTCAGATTTAACCCCAACATGAAGATCATTCATTCATTCATCCGTCTTCTACCGCTTATCCGAACTTCTCGGGTCCCGGGGAGCCTGTGCCTATCTCAGGCGTCATCGGGCATCGGGGCAGGATACACCCTGGACGGAGTGCCAAACCATCACAGGGCACACACACACTCTCATTCACTCACACACACACACACACACACTACGGACAATTTTCCAGAGATGCCAAACAACCTACCATGCATGTCTTTGGACCGGGGGAGGAAACCGGAGTACCCGGAGGAAACCCCCGAGGCACGGGGAGAACATGCAAACTCCACACACACAAGGCGGAAGCAGGAATCGAACCCCCAACCCTGAAGGTGTGAGGCGAACGGGCTAACTAAGCCACCGTGCCCCCACATGAAGATCAGCTCTTTCTATTATCTTTTTAGTTTTATATGATTTGCCGAAGCTGTTCTTCACAAATATCTTGGAAAGCATGTACGTGAACTCGATGCTGAAAGAAATCGTTCAGGAAAGGGGTACAGATGAATTTCCAGAACACGAGATATTACGTGTAGCACGGAACCCAACGAAGTGGAGAACGGGACGTCCATCTAAACTAGGCGATAGGGCAGGACGGGCGAGATGTACTGTATGAGACAAGCTCTCGTATTGTAGCCTTTTCTCCCAAAAATGGAGATAAAATTAAATCTAAGTCAGAAAACATACTCACGGTGAAGCACGGTGGTGGTTGCATCATGCTATGGGGCTCTTTCTCTTCAGCTGGGACTTCTATGTGGCGCTCTAGTCAAATTATTTTGCCACAGATCCTACAGGCTTCTGCTAAACAGGTGAAGATGAAGAAAACGTGACCTTGCCACACTATAACAACCAAAGCACAAACTCCAACTGAACAAGAATCAGATTCAGAAGAAGGAGATTCTGACTCGGTTCACTCAAAGCTCGTATCTAAATTCTATCTAAAAGAGTTCTGCACTGGAGAGCTCCTCAAAATCCGATAGATCGGGATCAAGGAAGAGTAAAATGAATTTTACAAATGAAGATATGCTTTAATTGATAGACTCTTAGCAAAAAGACTGAAAGACAGAGATTCTCTGAATTCTACAAAATCTTAGAAAAATCCACCCTAAATGATGTTTATTCATTTTTATAATTAACATTTTCTTTAAAGGCATCCATGATTTATCTGGTAATAAAAGTCTCGGTTTACTTAAATTTTATTTATTTATTTATTTATTTATTTATTTATTTGCTTACTTACTTACTTACTTACTTACTTACTACTTTCAGTGATGTTGCTGTGTTTGCATTGTTGTTATTTTTTTCCTAAATGACCCACAATACCATTTGGGATTAAACCCTCGCATCATGTGACCCAGTGTATTGCTAATGAACATATGTATCTAAAATGCAGTGCAAGATCAGACCACCAGGTGGAGCCAAAGTCTAACAGTCATTTAAGGAGCCGTTTTTTGTGAGACGCAGTACCACACACGTCCACAAGATGGAGACAGAGACCTGGATGAAGAAAGAGACACAGGTCAGTAGTTTGTAAGGTTTAGAACGTTGCAAATTCAGATCCCATATAATGTGACAGACCCATGTAGGTAGCAAGTAAAGGGCAAAGGCTTGATGTTTAGGGGAATAAATAAAGTTTAAAGAGTTTAAAACAGGTTTATATTGCCAGTAACATAGTATTTTATGACCCTAGCATAATGCCGAGTAAATAAAAAGAAGGATCTGTATTTAACTGAATTATCCAGGAAGGGTGAAATATTTATATATCCACCGGAAATATAAGAAGTAATTTAGTGTTCACGTCTCCTTCTCTCAAGCTATTTCAACTCTTTGTTACTGGTTTACTGGTAAAAATGTCCAAATAAGCCCAATGATAAACAACACAATAATTACATGAAGTGAATTTCTGCTCATTTTCGAGTCTGGAATTTGTTTCCCCTGAATCCCGAAGCTCCATGTAGTTAATTAAGACTTAATTAATGGTGAGAAAATAATGCCGTTTGTGTAATCCCCAGATACTTGCTGAAGACGTTCATTAGAGAGTTGTAACTTAAACGTCCTTCATTATAATATATTGTGTGTGTATATATATATATATATATATATATATATATATATATATATATATATATATATATATATATATATATATATATAGCAGAGCTCCATTTTAAAATGTTACCCAAAATCTGGCCAAAGTGTGTGTGTGTGTGAGAGAGAGAAAGAGAGAGAGAGAGAGATTGAGGAGGAATGCTTCCATTTTGCAAACAGTGTCAGCTTCTATTACTCTGAAAGTGTGTCACCCAGGGTGGTGTGTGTGTGTGTGTGTGTGTGTGTGTGTGTGTGTGTGTGTGTGTGTGCGGTTAATCCTATGTTTATGAAACACACAGTGTGAATAGCCGGCGCTGCCAATGCCGCTACCTCTATGCCATGTGATGTATGTTTGCCCTGTCACTCTGCCTTAGAGGGTCGAGCGGCATGAAAAGATAAGAGAGAGAGAGAGAGGAGGTGAAGTAGTGGGGATTTTCTCATCCTCTCTGATGGAGAGAGGTGAACAGGGGCTCTGAGCCGCAAGACAAACAATCTACTAGAGAGAGAAAGACTTTGGCAAATAGATAGAGAAGGAGCTTCCGGGGAAATCCAGCACGCACGTACGCACACACACACACACACACACACACACACACACACACACACACACACACACACACACACACACACACACACACACAGACTCAACTCACTTTTGTCCTCAGGCCCCTTGCTCATGGTTCCCATGTCTCAGAAGAGGTTAAACTCTGAACCTTAGGTGTGTTAATCTCAAACGGCACCTCTGTGCTGACAGACCGGAGACTCACTTTGATCAGAGAGAGAGAGAGAGAGAGAGAGAGAGAGAGAGAGAGAGAGAGAGATAGAGAAAGAAAGAAAGAAAGAAACTGACAGAGAGAGATAGAGGGAGAGAGAGAGAGAAACTGACAGAGAGAGAGAGAGAGAGATAGAGAATCAGTCAACATAGTTCAAGGCGGCTTGTCACCTTTAGTTAAAAATGCTGGAACGCAGTTGTGGGGTGTGTGTGTGTGTGTGTGTGTGTGTGTGTGTGTGTGTGTGTGTGTGTGTTTATAGAGAATTGGTAAAGGTGTGTGTTAAACTCTCCTCTTCCTCCTTAGTACATGTTTTTTGAATAGTTTCTTGTCTAATGTAGATATTTTAAATTTGTGATTGTGTTTTTTTTTTATTATTAATGTAATGCTGCAATTATCCTCTGGATCGTATCTATCTGTCTGTCTGTCTGTCTGTCTGTCTGTCTGTCTGTCTGTCTGTCTGTCTGTCTGTCTGTCTGTCTATACATTCATATATTCAAATGTGGAAGTGTTTCTTTTTTCTAATATGCAAGTTATATCAAATTATTATTATTATTATTATTATTATTATTATTATTATTATTATTATTATTATTATTATTATTATTACTGTAATTTGTTTACCCCCAAAACTCACTCAATGAAGGTGTTGAATTCCGTCCAGTCGTCTTTATTCCTACAGGCATGAAAAATAAATAGTCTAAATAGTAGATCGTCATAAACTAATGAAGTAACTAATAAAGTTTAAAAAACACACAATAAAAAGCATTAAAAGACAAAAGACTCCATTCTCTAGACATTTTTAAATAGGATGTAAAACGTCTCCTTTTTAAACATCAGTGAACTGTTCCATAATCTCAGAGCTGCGACACAAAAGAACCCGATGATCTTTAAAGCCAGATCTAAGACCTTAATGTTGTGGGTGTAGAAGGAGCAGAAAGGACAGTGGAGATATTTGGCTGCTCTGATGTATAGAGATTAAAATGTATATAGGATCTAATCTTGAGCTGCTGTGTTCATGATTATTAACCAGGGATGGAGATCAGTACATGTCTGAAAATCTGTGACTCTATAACACAAATTTATCATCGAGTCAGAGTCAGAACTGTCTCTGACATCCTGAACTTTCTCTCTCTCTCTCTTTTTTTTTTAAGTTTCTTAAAATTCTTAATTTACAATACATTAAATCAAATAATTAAATGTAAAATAAATTTAAATAAAATTAATTATTTACATTTAAATTAAATCTAAAATAAATTTAAATTAAATAAAATTTAATTAAAATTTATTTATTTATTTATTTAAAGAAATGTTTATTGTTGCATTAACTTTCCTTAATAAAGCATCAACATTATTATGTTTTTGTAAAATATTATTTAAAAAATCTTGGAATACACTTGAAAAAATGTCCTTAATAGTATATTAATATTTTATTATAATATTATTACAGTATTATTATAACGGACAGACGGACGGACGGACTCTCTCTTTGTAGAAACGAGATATTTAGCTCAGTCCCTATGAGCAACATAATATTTACATTATATAAATAAAATGTAAAAATTTTATCAAAATCTTAATCATTGGTATTAGTTCATTATCAACAAACATTACAAACAATGTCAGTGGAAGGTCCTCATAAGGATGGTAAAACAAGGATGTGTGTGTGTGTGTGTGTGTGTGTGTGTGTGTGTGTGTGTGTGTGTGTGTGTGTGTGTGTGTGTGTGTGATGAGTAGATAAGGTAATGGGGAGGGGGACAAAGATTGTTATTTCAATAGCAGGAAACTGAGCTCACAGTGAACAGAGACATGACCGTAGAGTGCGGCGTGAGAAACAGGCAACACAATACAACACACACACACACACACACACACACACACACACACACACACAAAGGCTCTCAGACTGCACTCTATAAACTATATCCATGCCCACATGTGCACTGTGTTCTTGTTTTGGGAAAGTGGGACAGTTTTGCATTTGTAATCCTCTGACACTTTCAGACCAAGTCGTGTGTTCAGAGTCACTGTAGAATCACAGGTCCGTCGTCAGAGCGACCGGTCGTCGTGTTGTCGCTACGCTACTGTTATACATGTTATAGATGTTACAGATGTTATAGATGTTATAGATGTTATAGATGTAGTTATACGTGTTTCTGGTGAATGATTAAATGAATATTCTACAAGCAAAGATGTCTGTTTAAGAAGAGTCGATGGTACGTGTGTGTAAATAAACCTACGGCTTTGTAGCTTAATCAAGGGATTTGTGTGAGACGTTATTTACCTATTATTGTGTGATTTAATGGTAAATATTGTAACTGTGTAATGTTTCCTTCTCTCCACTAGAGGACAGAACAGCCTGATAGAGATGTAGATTTGTAAGGCAGATAGAGATGGATAAAAAAAATATATATATATTGTAATATTGTTTATAGATATATAAGTATCTATAGATATATAGATAGAATTTATTATTCTTTATGTTTTATATCATATTGATATATAAATATCTTATAATATCTTTATATATATCTCTGGATCACTCTATATACATATATTTATATTCTATATAAATAAATATATTTATATACTCTAGGTCATATCAGGATATATGGATAATTATATGATAGTAAATATATATATCGTATATTAGAGATCTATAGAGCGATAGAGAAGAGATAGTGGTGGAGGGGTGGGGGGGGTATATTGGATAGATATAATATAGTATGATTGGGTGTCATCTGTCTCATTATATATATATATGTGTTATTTATATAGATAAAGATATATATCAAGAATATAACTATCTATATATTGTCTATCTGTCTCTAGCTCTCATATATATCCATCTATGGTTGTCTCTCTTTATAATAATATTCCTCTCTATTATCTCTCTATCTCTTCTCTCTCTCTCTGTGTCTCTTTATATATTACGCCCTATCTATATCTCTATCTGTCCTATGTATCTACTCTCTCTATATCTGTGTGTATATCTATCTATCTATTCTGTGTGGGGTCCTCGCGCCTATATCATCTCTCAATCTCTCTACCTATCTCATAATATCATATTATTATTTATATCTATATAACAATATCTCTAGTGTGTGTGTGATGGTGTCTCTTCACTCTATCACTATCTCTAAATACGCCTATATCTTACTCTCTCACTCTATATCTATCTCTATCTATACCTCTCTCTATCTCTCTCTCTTTATGTGGTTGTGTATGTGAAGTCCAAATTCGCATCCACAAGGATGTAAAAGCCACAATAGAAGGCTGAGACCTTTTTAATTTGTGTGTTTGATATGAGAGTCGTGTTGAATATCCTTCTGCGGCTCTGTCAGCTCCAGTTTCACACCTCTACGGTCTGTCTTTCTATATTCCGCTGCGGTTCGAGACTCATTAAAGTTCTCTTGAGATGCGGAGTTGTGACGCAGGGATCGAATGGAGGGGGGTCTGTGTGTCACCGGGTCAAGCGCCCTGCCTTCTACCCCCCATTCCCCCAGGCTTCACCCTTTGACCCCCTGCTTTAGGAGAGCGACACGCTCCGTCCTCTTCTTGCGGAGAGAGACGAGAAAACAAGTTCTAGCCTGCCGCGTTCACATGATCCAAGAGAGAAAAAAAAACGTATTTATTTCATAAACAAATGCATTGTGTGTAATTTAATGATGTGCTTTTATTATGTATGATCGTGATATCGAGTTACGCTGTGTTGCATGGGATTGGTCGTTTTCTGGATTGTTCTGGGATGTTGTGATAAACACAACAATCAGTCACAACAATGGCCAGAACGGACTAGTGCGTCAAGAGACCAGACCAAACTTTTTTGTTTTCCACACAATCTCCGTGAGGACGTGATTAGGCTCGACTGTGGCTTTTCAAAACCCCAACCTGAGTGTGTTGTTTAGGGCTTAAAACGAGAGGTTAGACTCACATATGAGAAGCGCAAATCCGGGCGAGGCCAGAAGTGTAGAAGAAGTACAGAGTAGTCCTCAAAACAAAAATATTCAACATGTACACAATACGAAACACATAAAACAATACCAAACAAACCCCAACATGTTAAACATACACATGACAGGGCACATACCACCAGACACATAAACAACACATACACATACACCACATACCACAACAAGCCAACATTTACTATACACCTACACCATACCGGCACTACATACAGCACATACACCACATACACAACAAACACCATACAAACATAAAGGGCAAATAAAAAATTAAAAAAAAAGAAAATTTGTTGAGAAAACATACAGCACCAGACAAATGAAAAAATAAAGAAACATAAATTACCATAAAGGAACATACACATAAGCACCATTTACAACTTTACCACATACAGCAACAAATACACATACAGCACATAAACATACAGCACTACAACATACAGCACTACACTTAAAAGAAAATAAAATAAGAAAAATAAGAAAATAAAATACCGAAAATAAAAAGAAAAAGAA
>NC_062523.1:29956630-29969130 GCF_022655615.1 Tachysurus fulvidraco
AAGATGAAGAAAACGTGACCTTGCCACACTATAACAACCAAAGCACAAACTCCACTGAACAAGAATCAGATTCAAGAAGAAGGAGATTCTGACTCGGTTCACTCAAAGCTCGTATCTAAATTCTATCTAAAAGAGTTCTGCACTGGAGAGCTCCTCAAAATCCGATAGATCGGAGTCAAGGAAGAGTAAATGAATTTTACAAATGAAGAATATGCTTTAATTGATAGACTCTTAGCAAAAGACTGAAAGACAGAGATTCTCTGAAATTCTACAAAATCTTAGAAAAATCCACCCTAAATGATGTTTATCATTTTTATAATTAACATTTTCTTTAAGGCATCCATGATTTATCTGGTAATAAAAGTCTCGGTTTACTTAAATTGTATTTATTATTTATTTATTTATTTATTTATTTGCTTACTTACTTACTTACTTACTTACTTACTACTTTCAGTGATGTTGCTTGTGTTGCATTGTTGTTATTTTTTTCCTAATGACCCACAATACCATTTGGGATTTAACCCTCGCATCATGTGACCCAGTGTATTGCTAATGAACATATGTATCTAAAATGCAGTGCAAGATCAGACCACCAGGTGGAGCCAAAGTCTAACATTCATTAAATGATCCGTTTTTTGTGAGACGCAGTACCACACACGTCCACAAGATGGAGACAGAGACCTGGATGAAGAAAGAGACACAGGTCAGTAGTTTGTAAGGTTTAGAACGTTGCAAATCAGATCCCATATAATGTGACAGACCCATGTAGGTAGCAAGTAAAGGGCAAAGGCTTGATGTTTAGGGGATAAATAAAGTTTAAAGAGTTTAAAACAGGTTTATATTGCCAGTAACATAGTATTTTATGACCCTAGATAATGCCGAGTAATAAAAAGAAGGATCTGTATTTAACTGAATTATCCAGGAAGGGTGAAATATTTATATATCCACCGGAAATATAAGAAGTAATTTAGTGTTCACGTCTCCTTCTCTCAAGCTATTTCAACTCTTTGTTACTGGTTTACTGGTAAAATGTCCAAATAAGCCCAATGATAAACAACACAATAATTACATGAAGTGAATTTCTGCTCATTTTCGAGTCTGGAATTTGTTTCCCCTGAATCCCGAAGCTCCATGTAGTTAATTAAGACTTAATTAATGGTGAGAAAATAATGCCGTTTGTGTAATCCCCAGATACTGCTGAAGACGTTCATTAGAGAGTTGTAACTTAAACGTCCTTCATTATAATAATTGTGTGTGCTATAGATTATATAATATATATATATATATATATATATATATATATATATAGATATATATATAGATATATATATATATATGACGCAGAGCTCCATTTTAAAATGTTACCCAAAATCTGGCCAAAGTGTGTGTGTGTGTGAGGAGAGAGAGAAGAGAGAGAGAGAGAGAGTATTGAGGAGGAATGCTTCCATTTTGCAAAACAGTGTCAGCTTCTATTACTCTGAAAGTGTGTCACCCAGGGTGGTGTGTGTGTGTGTGTGTGTTGTGTGGTGTGTGTGTGTGTGTGTGTGGGTGCGGTTAATCCTATGTTTATGAAACACACAGTGTGAATAGCCGGCGCTGCCAATGCCGCTACCTCTATGCCATGTGATGTATGTTTGCCCTGTCACTCTGCCTTAGAGGGTCGAGCGGCATGAAAAGATAAGAGAGAGAGAGAGCAGAGGTAAGGTAAGTATAGTGGGGATTTTCTCATCCTCTCTGATGGAGAGAGGTGAACAGGGGCTCTGAGCCGCAAGACAAACATCTACTAGAGAGAGAAAGACTTGGCAAATAGATAGAGAAGGAGCTTCCGGGGAATCCAGCACGCACGTACGCACACACACACATACACACACACACACACACACACACACCACACACACACCAAAAACACAACACACACAAACACACAGACTCAACTCACTTTTGTCCTCAGGCCCCTTGCTCATGGTTCCCATGTCTCAGAGAGAGGTTAAACTCTGAACCTAGGTGTGTTAATCTCAAACGGCACCTCTGTGCTGACAGACCAGGAGACTCACTTTGATCAGAGAGAGAGAGAGAGAGACGAGAGAGAGAGAGAGAGAGAGAGAGATAGAGAGAAAGAAAGAGAGAAAGAAACTGACAGAGAGAGATAGAGGGAGAGAGAGAGAGAAACTGACAGAGAGAGAGAGAGAGAGATAGAGAATCAGTCAACATAGTTCAAGGCGGCTTGTCACCTTTAGTTAAAAATGCTGGAACGCAGTTGTGGGGTGTGTGTGTGTGTGTGTGTGTGTGTGTGTTTGTGTGGTGTGTGTGTGTGTTATAGAGAATTGGGTAAAGGTGTGTGTTAAACTCTCCTCTTCCTCCTTAGTACATGTTTTTTTGAATAGTTTCTTGTCTAATGTAGATATTTTAAATTTGTGATTGTGTTTTTTTTTATTATTAATGTAATGCTGCAATTATCCTCTGGATCGTATCTATCTGTCTGTCTGTCTGTCTGTCTGTCTGTCTGTCTGTCTGTCTGTCTGTCTGTCTGTCTGTCTGTCTATACATTCATATATTCAAATGTGGAAGTGTTTCTTTTTTCTAATATGCAAGTTATATCAAATTATTATTATTATTATTATTATTATTATTATTATTATTATTATTATTATTATTATTATTATTACTGTAATTTGTTTACCCCCAAAACTCACTCAATGAAGGTGTTGAATTCCGTCCAGTCGTCTTTATTCCTACAGGCATGAAAATAAATAGTCTAAATAGTAGATCGTCATAAACTAATGAAGTAACTAATAAAGTTTAAAAACACACAATAAAAAGCATTAAAAGACAAAAGACTCCATTCTCTAGACATTTTTAATAGGATGTAAAACGTCTCCTTTTTAAAACATCAGTGAACTGTTCCATAATCTCAGAGCTGCGACACAAAAGAACCCGATGATCTTTAAAGCCAGATCTAAGACCTTAATGTTGTGGGTGTAGAAGGAGCAGAAAGGACAGTGGAGATATTTGGCTGCTCTGATGTATAGAGATTAAAATGTATATAGGATCTAATCTTGAGCTGCTGTGTTCATGATTATTAACCAGGGATGGAGATCAGTACATGTCTGAAAATCTGTGACTCCTATAACACAAATTTATCATCGAGTCAGAGTCAGAACTGTCTCTGACATCCTGAACTTTCTCTCTCTCTCATCTCTTTTTTTTTAAGTTTCTTAAAATTCTTAATTTACAATACATTAAATCAAATAATTAAATGTAAAATAAATTTAAATAAATTATTATTTACATTTAAATTAAATCTAAAATAAATTTAATTAAATAAATTAATTAAAATTTATTTATTTATTTATTTAAAGAAATGTTTTTGTTGCATTAACTTTCCTTAATAAAGCTCACATTATTATGTTTTTGTAAAATATTATTTAAAAAATCTTGGAATACACTTGAAAACAATGTCCTTAATAGTATATTAATATTTTATTATAATATTATACAGTATTATTATACGGACAGACGGACGGACGACTCTCTCTTTGTAGAAACGAGATATTTAGCCTCAGTCCCTATGAGCAACATAATATTTACATTATATAAATAAATGTAAAATTTATCAAATCTTAATCATTGGTATTAGTTCATTATCAACAAACATTACAAACAATGTCAGTGGAAGGTCCTCATAAGGATGGTGTAAAACAAGGATGTGTGGTGTGTGGTGTGTGTGTGGTGTGGTGTGTGTGTGTGTGTGTGTGTGTGTGTGTGTGTGTGTGTGTGATGAGTAGATAAGGTAATGGGGAGGGGACAAAGATTGTTATTTCAATAGCAGGAAACTGAGCTCACAGTGAACAGAGACATGACGTAGAGTGCGGCGTGAGAAACAGCAAACACAATACACACACACACACACACACACACACACACACACACACACACACAAAGGCTCTCAGACTGCACTCTATAAACTATATCCATGCCCACATGTGCACTGTGTTCTTGTTTTGGGAAAGTGGGACAGTTTTTGCATTTGTAATCCTCTGACACTTTCAGACCAAGTCGTGTGTTCAGAGTCACTGTAGATCACAGGTCCGTCGTCAGAGCGACCGGTCGTCGTGTTGTCGCTACGCTACTGTTATACATGTTATAGATGTTACAGATGTTATAGATGTTATAGATGTTATAGATGTAGTTATACGTGTTTCTGGTGAATGATTAAATGAATATTCTACAAGCAAAGATGTCTGTTTAAGAAGAGTCGATGGTACGTGTGTGTAAATAAACCTACGGCTTTGTAGCTTAATCAAGGGATTTGTGTGAGACGTTATTTACCTATTATTGTGTGATTTAATGGTAAATATTGTAACTGTGTAATGTTTCCTTCTCTCCACTAGAGGACAGAACAGCCTGATCTCTCTCTCTCTTTCTCTCTCTCACTCTCTCTCTTTCTCTCACACAAAATATATATTTATATAGATAAGATATTGTATATCTTATATCTAAGTAGATATCTAATATATATATAGAATATATTTAGAGAGAGAAGATGAGTAGAGAAGAGGGAGAGATAAAGATATAGAGAAGAGCAGGGAGAGAGAGAGAGAGCGACGAAACAGAAGAGAGAAAGAGGAGAGGGGAATAGAGAGAGAGAAAGAACAAGCAAGAGGGAGAGAGAGAGGGAGAGAGAGAGAGGGAGAGGAGAGGAGAAAGAAGAGATAGGAGAGAGAAGAGAGAGAGAGAGAGAAGAGCAAGAGAGAGAGGGGCAGGCGGAGAGAGGGAGAGAGAGAGAAGAGGGGGAGAGGGGAGTGAATGAGAGAAGAGGGGTGGGGGGGGGGGGGAGGAGAGGAGAGAGAGAAAGAGAGAGAGAAACGAGACGAGGAAAGAGAGGGAGATAGGGGAGGCAGAAGGAGTAGATGAGACGAGAGAGGAGAGCGACGACGAGGGGAAGGGACAGTGAGAGACAAGGGTTTTGTTATATTAGGATATATATATATATATATAACAGGATCCCCTCTACAAGCTAAACAATGAGAGAGTAATGGATATAAATAACAATACCCGATGGCTAGTTTCCCCTACTATATAGTCAGTTATATATATGGATTTTCCATAAATATGATCTCCATAATGTTGGGGGCGTAAAAAAGAGAAGGAAGAGAGAAAAGAGAGGGAGGCAGAAGGGGCAGAGAAAACGCAGGCGATGAATTCCCACAAAAGATAAGTGGAAGGCACATAGTGAGAGAGAGCGAATGGAAAAAGCATAGGAACATATAAAAAGAAGACAAATCAGCGAGTGAGTTGGCTAACCCCAAAAAGTAGATAAGCAAAAGAGAAGAGAGAGAGATTTCTGTCTCTGTAGGGTTTCTTCTCTCTCTCTCGGGTGTTGTCTCTCTCTCTCTATCTCTGGTGTGTGGGTATCTGTCGCTACTCTCATATCTCCCTCATCCTTTCTCACTCTCTCTCTCTCTCTCTCTCTCTCTCTCTCCTTTCTCTCTCTCAACATCTTCTGTGTGTGTGTGTCTCTCTAACTAGATCAAATCAGAGATAAACTCTATATATATGAGAGAGATCTGCTCTCTCTCTCTCTCTCTCTCTCTCTCTCTCTCTCTCTCTCTCTCTCTCTCTCTTTCTGTGTGTGTATGTGAAAGTCCAATATTCAGCCTCCACAAGGATTGTAAAAGCCACAATAGAAGGCTGAGACCTTTTTAATTTGTGTGTATTGATATGAGAGTCGTGTTAATATCCTTCCTGCTGCTCTGTCAGCTCCAGTTTCACACCTCTACCGTCTGTCTTTCTCTATTCCTCTTGCTGTTCGAGACTCTATTAAAGTTTCTCTATGAGATGCGGAGTGTGACGGCAGGATCGAATGGAGGGGGGTCTGTGTGTCACCGGGTCAAGCGCCCTGCCTTCATACCCCCCATTCCCCCAGGCTTCACCTTTGACCCCTGCTTTAGGAGAGCGACACGCTCTCGTCCTCTTCTTTGCGGAGAGAGACCGAGCAAACAAAGTCATACGCCTGCCGCGTTCACATGATCCAAGAGAGAAAAAAAACGTCATTTATTCCATAAACAAATGCATTGTGTTTAATTAATGATGTGCATTTTATTATTGTAGTGATCGTGATATCGGAGTATATCGCTGTGTTGCATGGGATTGGTCTGTTTTTCTGATTGTTCTGGGATCGTTGTGATAAACACAACAATCAGTCACAACAATTGCCAGAACGACTAGTGCGTCAGAGACCAGACCAACTTTTCTGTTTCCACACAAATCTCAGTGAGGACGTGATTCAGCTCGACTGTGGCTTATAAACCCAACCTGATGTGTGTTGTAGGGCTTTAACACGAGAGGTTAGACTCACATATGAGAAGCAAATCAGTGGCAGAGGCCAGAAGTGTAGCAGAAGTACAGAGTAGTCCTCAAAATATACACATACACATACGGCACATAAACATACACATACACCACATACACATACACATACAGCACATACACATACACATACAGCACATACACATACACCACATACACATACAGCACATACACATACACATACACATACAGCACATACACATACACATACAGCACATACACATACACATACAGCACATACACATACAGCACATACACATACACATACAGCACATACACATACAGCACATACACATACACATACAGCACATACACATACACATACAGCACATACACATACAGCACATACACATACACATACAGCACATACACATACAGCACATACACATACACATACAGCACATACACATACAGCACATACACATACAGCACATACACATACAGCACATACACATACAGCACATACACATACAGCACATACACATACACATACAGCACATACACATACAGCACATACACATACAGCACATACACATACAGCACATACACATACAGCACATACACATACACATACAGCACATACACATACAGCACATACACATACACATACACCACATACACATACACATACACCACATACACATACACCACATACACATACACATACACCACATACACATACACATACACCACATACACATACACCACATACACATACACCACATACACATACACCACATACACATACACCACATACACATACACATACACCACATACACATACACATACACCACATACACATACACATACACATACACCACATACACATACACCACATACACATACACATACAGCACATACACATACACACACACATACAGCACATACACAAACACATACAGCACATACACATACAGCACATACACATACAGCACATACACATACACATACACATACAGCACATACACATACACATACAGCACATACACATACACATACACATACACATACAGCACATACACATACACATACACATACAGCACATACACATACACATACAGCACATACACATACACATACAGCACATACACATACACGTATGACACATACACATACAGCACATACACATACACATATGACACATACACATACACATGACACATACACATGACACATACACATGACACATACACATACACATACACATACAACACATACAATCTGCCATAGTTTTATTTATTTACTTATTTATTCATTCATTTTATTACTATGCAACAACAAGAAAGATCTATCTATCTATCTATCTATCTATCTATCTATCTATCTATCTATCTATCTATCTATCTATCTATCTATCTCTCTCTCTCTCTCTCTCTCTCTCTCTCTCTCTCTCTCTCTCTCTCTCTCTCTCTCTCTCTCTCTCTCTCTCTCTCTTACACCCTGAAGGCCTGCATTACCATAGCAAATGTACTGCAAATTTTAAAATTGCCACAAGCTTGTTCCTATGAGGACGATCTATTTGCCCCACAGTTTTTGTCAATTGTTTTTATGTTGCTTCTGTATCTCTTACTGTTCAAAACTTGTTACGTTGTGGAAACTGTAAATATAGCATAACAACGTGTGGAGCTAGTCCTAGATAATCCTACTGCGACCTTCAAGAGTCTGAATCTCGCGGTCAGATAAGGGTTGGAAATATTTCAGACCAATAACAACTAACTGAGGACCGAATTACATTCATGACTCTGACAATCTCAGTATGAGTCAGTTAGCATGATTGCATGCAACGTGGATCTTTTTTCATTTGCACAGCATAAGTGAATGCGATAACATACGTTATGAATCCGGGATCGTTAGAATTCGCCACCCTTATCCAGAGCCAGTTACGTTTTTATAACATTTTACCCAAATGAGCAATTTAGGGTCAAGAGCCTTTAACAGTGACAGCTTGGTGGACCTGGGATTCAAACTCACAACCTTCTGAGTGGTAACTCATCACCTTTACCACTAAGCTTTGTGCAAATTTAAGAGTATTTCTATATAAAAATTGTTAAGGGGCGGAGCTTAACAATTGTAGCTTTTCTCCTGAATTCATTCGTCCAATAAAATCCGAGAAAATGAGCTGCTTTTGTAGAACCAGATAGAATATTTTGAGATCCTGGTGATATCTTCATGACGGTATGTTGAGGGACGTTTTACTCGTAGGACTTTACGAGACCAAAGTTTAAAGGCTAAACGATTTCAGCTGTCAAAGGTGATTAATGACTGGATTCCTCACAGAGGTGGCAGCATGTTCCTCAGGTTTGGAAACCAGGTGTGTGTGTGTGTGTGTGTGTGTGTGTGTGTGTGTGTGTGTGTGTGTGTGTGTGTGTGTGTGTGTGTGTGTGTGAGGGAGAAAAACTGAAATTAGGCTTGAGTAGAGAGTCGAGAGTTTTGGTTCAACCAGGTGTGGTCGTGTTTCTGTGCACGGGGGATGGAGATCATTAGGAACCCCACCTGTGTCCTCTGGACCACCTGAGGCAGTGGACAGTCGTCCCTCTTCCTTTAATGTTCGGCAGGTCAAACACATTCAAAAGCAGGCAGCAGCAACCGTGGTATCACTTTACATAACTGTTCTCCTTTCTGCTTTCTCCTCGACCTGAGACACAACCGACACCCTCAGGACACTGAGCTGGAAGTAAGAGTGAGAAGACACAAAGAAAAAGATTGCATTGGTCTTTGTAGGAATTTTGAATCACAACAATGATATAAATGATGGCTGTGTTATAAAAGTCCTAAAGAACGGCGATGACTTTAACTAGAGGATTATTGCATTTATATTGTATTATTTATTTATATATATATTTTTGTAACTGAAGCCTAAATAATTTCATGCACATATCGAACGGTACATTTTTGTTATACAGTGTTGACTAATCAATATGTACATATTTATCTACTTTTAATATTTTTTATTAAAATCCTTTTTTTTTTGCATTGTTGAGATTCTGCATTTCGGCATCTGAACGAGACGACGATGAGTCCGACGATGAGTCCGACGATGAGTCCGACGATGAGTCCGACGATGAGTCCGACGATGAGTCCGACGATGAGTTTGACGACGTGACGTCTACACCGTGTAGCAGAATGCAGATTTTTTCAGAAAGAAGTAGAATGAAATGTGGTTGAGTTTTGTTGTGATGAGCGAGAGATAATATAATGTGTTCAATTACTTAGATTAGTCAAGTTTCCCTTTGTTCTGTGAGATGCAACAGATAAGAGAGGTTCAATCTGAGTCTGTAGTAGTGGGGACTTTTTTTTATTTTGCCCTTAGGTGATGTGTGTGGGTGTGTATATGAGAGAGAGAGAGAGAGAGAGAGAGAGAGAGAGAGAGAGAGAGAGAGAGAGAGAGAGAGAGACAGACAGACAGACAGACTGAGACAGACAGACAGCTAGATAGACAGACAGACAGCTAGAGAGAGAGAGACAGACTGAGACAGACAGACAGACTGAGACAGACAGACAGCTAGATAGACAGACAGACAGACAGACAGACAGCTAGAGAGAGAGAGAGACAGACAGACTGAGACAGACAGACAGCTAGATAGACAGTTAGAGAGAGAGAGAGAGACAGACAGACAGACTGAGACAGACAGACAGCTAGATACAGACAGACGGCTAGATAGCGAGCTAGAGACAGACAGAGACAGACAGCTAGATAGAGAGCTAGAGAGAGAAAGAGAGAGACAGACAGACTGAGACAGACAGACAGCTAGATACAGACAGACAGCTAGATAGCGAGCTAGAGACAGACAGACAGAGACAGACAGCTAGATAGAGAGCTAGAGAGAGAAAGAGAGACAGACAGACAGAAAGACAGACAGACAGAAAGACAGCTAGATACAGACAGACAGCTAGATAGCCAGCTAGAGACAGACAGACAGACAGCTAGATAGCGAGCTAGATACAGACAGACAGAGACAGACAGCTAGATAGAGAGCTAGAGAGAGAAAGAGAAAGACAGACAGACAGAAAGACAGCTAGATACAGACAGACAGCTAGATAGAGAGCTAGAGAGAGAAAGAGACAGACAGACAGACAGACAGAAAGTAAGAAAGATAGACAGACAGACAAAGAGAGGGGGGAGAAAGAAAGAGAGAGAGAGAGAGAGAGAGAGACATACAGACAAATAGACAGATGAGGGAGGGAGGGAGGGAGGGAGGGAGGGAGGGAGGGAGGGAGGGAGGGAGAGAGAGAGAGAGAGAGAGAGAGAGAGAGAGAGAGAGAGAGAGAGAGAGAGAGAGAGAGAGAGAGAGAGAGAGAGAGAGAGATTTACGATCTGGTTGGTGTGTGTAAGTTCAGTAAAACCAAACCTGAAACAATGACATCTCTTAGAGAGATTTATGAGAGCTATTGGATGGTCATCAGTGGATATTCTCTCTCTCTCTCTCTCTCTCTCTCTCTCTCTCTCTCTCTCTCTCCCTCTCTCCCTCTCATGGTACATTGTAGAATTCTAACAACAGATGTATAATCTGGTAAATGTACAACATCAGGCTGGGTTACGTCAACAAAATTAGTTTGATAAACCTACTAAAGCACAGCTGTGTGTGTGTGTGTGTGTGTGTGTGTGTGTATGTGTGTGTGTGTGTGTGTGTGTGTGTGTGTGTGTGTTCTCCCAGCTCTTTAACAAACACAGACAGATAACATTGTGTTCCCGAACACTGATTCTGTTCGGGTTAATTATTATCCACTGATCCTCACCATCCACTGATGGTCTATTGATCATTTTTCTTCCTCAAAATTTCAGATGCACTCGTCTCCTGTAGCAGACAATATCAACACGTCAGACTCGAAAGCGAAGGCACGTGTGAAACCCGAGGCAGGGCGTGTCGCGCGAATCACGCTGGAATAATATAGATAGTTAACGTGGAGTTAACAGAGCAAATAAAGACATAACGAAGAGGCAAAAAGTGTGACATTCATCACCGTAGGAGCAGAATAGTCTCACACACACACACACACACTTTTACACACCTTTACACACCTTTAGTCCATCATAAACCTGTCACCTGCTTGTGTGTGTATGTGTGTGTTGTTATAAAGGTGTATTCACTTTACTACCACACTGTTATTGTGTTACTGTTAGTCTAATCTGTGTAGATGTGTGAAATTCGGATTTATGACCAACTCTTTTAAACACTAGAACTAATCGCCCCTTTAAACGAAGGCACCCTGAGTACAAACATAACCACAGGTTTAATTCTATTCTCGTGTGAAATTGCCATTCGCAGTTAATTCATTCCTTTAATTAAGACACAGAAGTGTTTCATTTCCCGTTTCGGTGCCTGAAAATAGCTCCTCTGTTCGGTTCAGTTAAACATGAGCTACTCCGAATCGTGTTTACCGCCTGAACTTCGCCGTGTTTACGCCTGAACTTCGGCTCACAGACAGATCCTCTGGTAGTCCTAGAATTCCAAAAGGAACCGAGACAGTAAAGCGGTCCCATGCTGTCGTGCTACCGTCACCGTGCTGATCTTTTTAGTACGGCCTTCTTACTATGAATCTTTATTCATAACGACGCTTCCGTGTCTCCGCAAAGCCGACATGCAGAAGATATCTGGTGCGTTATTAAATGTGAATGTTTTTCTTGGTTAGTGGTGGTTTCCAGCTTACTGCTCTGCCGTAAAGTCCATTGTTTTGCCCCTTGGCCCTTAGATGAGTCTTCTGGGAATCGTCGGACTTCCTGAATGACAGATGAAAGAGTTTTCTCCCCCACAAGATTCACCACGGTTCCCGGTGTCTTTCGTTTAGATGTGTCACGGCGGTTTGTCCCCGAGCTTTAGGAATGGTTTTGTAATCCGTTTCAGCTTTTCCTTTTTATTTGTGAATTAGTGTGCCGAGTCTTTCACTCTGATGGCTGGGGTTTAAAATGAGTGCGGTTGAGATTTAACAAACCAACTGGATTCACATTTGGCTGGTTAATTCAGAGGAATGTAATCAATTACAGTGGGTTATAGGGCTGGTTTGGTGTCTTGTACTGCTTTTACTCTGGGAGAAGTGTCTCTGTTGGACAAACTAGCTTCGTCTACCCCCGAGTACCCCTGCTGAATTTGATTACCTTTCCTACGCAGGCACCATGTGAACTTAGTTAGGA
>NC_062523.1:29974130-29980595 GCF_022655615.1 Tachysurus fulvidraco
TATATTGCACAGTTATATGGAAGAAAACAGTTTTGTTTCATAGCATTTTCCACAACAGGTTCATGTACATGATAAATATCTTCCTTAACATGCCCATGATCACATTTACATTAGTTCGACCGTCTCTTTTAGGACTCGGACGATGTGACGAAATAATTAGAAATATCTCAAAATATTAATATAAAATATAATAACTCAAAATATATGTCGCTATAATGCAGCCAGACAGAAAGGAAGCACCCGAAACTCTGTCGTCTCTCCTACATCCCACGACGATTCTAATTAAATCAAGCGTTCGCTGGCGTCGTTAAATCTCAATAACGGCGCTACGAATAACTAAGTGTTTATCTGTTCCTATTTATGTTCCTCTAAACAATATTGTTTCACTCTAAACATGCCGACTGTAGATAGAGACCATTTAAATTTTGCGCTTCATCAGTTTCTGTCTTTCTTTCTTTTTCTTTTTTTATTTCATGGTTCGAGTTTTGAAATGACTCAAAGGCAGTGATTAATAAGTACAATGTGTTTTTAGAAGCAACTTCTGTTTTAAAAATAAACAAGATCAAATTTAAGCGTATCTTCAGTTTTCAGGGTGTGTAGACGCAGAACTGAGACCGACTCTTTAAATTAACCCAAAATGACTCCTCAAACAAATCCAATCTTTAGTAAGGGATTTCTACGATGGCCGAGATGTGCAAAACACGTTAACAAATCAGAAAACAAATGAACAAATTCAAAAAACACGTCGACAAATCCGAAAACAAATGAACAATATCAAAAAACACGTCGACAAATCTGAAAACAAATTAACAAATCAAAAAACACGTCGACAAATCCGAAACAAATTAACAAATCAAAAAACACGTCGACAAATCCGAAAACAAATGAACAAAATCAAAAAACACGTCGATAAATCCGAAAACAAATGAACAAAATCAAAAAACACGTCGACAAATCTGAAAACAAATTAACAAAATCAAAAAACACGTCGACAAATCCGAAAACAAATTAACAAATCAAAAAACACGTCGACAAATCCGAAAACAAATGAACAAATTCAAAAAACACGTCGACAAATCCGAAAACAAATGAACAAAATCAAAAAACACGTCGACAAATCCGAAAACAAATGAACAAAATCAAAAAACACGTTGACAAATCTGAAAACAAATTAACAAAATCAAAAAGCACGTCGACAAATCCGAAAATAAATGAACAAAATCAAAAAACACGTTGCCAAATCCAAAAACAAATTAACAAAATCAAAAAACACGTCGACAAATCCGAAAACAAATGAACAAAATCAAAAAACACGTCGACAAATCAGACAACCCGGAAACGGTAGGTATCGTTTGTGAATGGAAACTTACCGATATACAGGTATGGAATCTTATGTGTAATGTGTAAAGTTCTCCGTTTAAATATAAGAAAATAACAGAATTAATCCACAGTAATCCATTCCATCCATCCATTCCATCTTTTTCCTGCGGCAGACTGTTGGACTTCATGTATAGCTTGAGTGACAGGTGTCTTGTCCAATGATCGCTAAGTGTTCCGATCACAAACTATACCAACTTCTTCTGGGTCGTCTGGATTGTCGTTGTGTTTTCGGATCTGTTTTGTTTTGCACTTCTCGGCCACCGTAGATTTCAGCAAGATCGGACGATATAACGGGACGATTGTTGACGATTCGAAGTGATTTGGATTGGTTCTATTGAATCAGTGAATTCGTTACTGATTCATCAATCAGTGCATCATGAATCATTTGAATGAGCAGTCATTTATTGGATGTTATTTTTCAACTCAAATCATTTGGCTCCCCCCCCCCCCCCCCCCCCCCCCCCCCCCCCCCCCAGATCTTTTAAGGCTGTGATTCACCTGATGTGTTTTTCTCTCTCTATCTGAGGGAGCTTTCTCTTTTTCTCTATGTCTCTCTGTCTTTCTCACTTGCTTTCTCTCCATCTCTCTCTGTCTTTCTCTGTCTTTCTCTATCTATCTATCTATCTATCTATCTATCTATCTATCTATCTATCTATCTATCTATCTATCTATCTATCTATCATCTCTTTCTTTCTGTTTCTTTATCTCGCTGTCTGTCTCTCTATCTCGCTGTCTGTCTCTCTCTCACACTCTATCTATCTATCTATCTATCTATCTATCTATCTATCTATCTATCTATCTATCTATCTATCGTCTCTTTCTGTCTTTTTATCCCCCTCTCTCTCTCTCTCTCTCTCTCTGTCTGTCTTTCTCTGTCTGTCTTTCTCTATCTATCTATCTATCTATCTATCTATCTATCTATCTATCTATCTATCTATCTATCTATCTATCTATCTATCTATCTGTCTCTTTATCCCTCTTTGTGTTTGTGTCTCTCTCTGTCCTCTCTCTCTCTCTCTCTCTCTCTCTCTCTCTCACTCTCTCTCTGTTTTAAACACTGTTAAACAGAGAGAGACGTTGTTCTCTCACAGCGTGTATATTAATGCGTCTAATATTACTTTAATGTGCGTCCCACCACAGACACCCCTGTGTACAAGCTGTTACGAGGGTGAGGAGGAGTGAAGACCTGGAAGCTGTCTTTGGATTACCATGTTGCAAAAATTAAGAGAATGAAACGAGGAAAGAAGAAAGAATTTGCTCTTCTTTCTTTTTGTATTTGTATTAATTATTGTTATTTTTCTTCAGTTTCCTTTTGCTTATTTTCGTTCCCCCCGCGGGCCGTGTGTGATGAGGAGCAGCTGGGGGGGGGGGGCGGAGAAAGAAAGGAATGAGAAAAGGATGAACGAGCACAGGACGGGAGGGAAAGGTTTGGATTTGGAGGAGGTGAAGGCAAACTGTGCATTCCACAGCAAATTCGCGTGGTCGTGTTCAGGGTCTGGGTGCGAGAGGAGAAGTGGATGATCTGAGCGTGATAAGTGGAGAGAAATAAATGAAGGCTAGAGGAGAAAAGAAGGATGGAGCACCGGACTGCATTGGAGGAGCTGATCCGAGATTAGGCCGTGTCGCTCCTATTAGAGAGAGAAAGAGACGAAAGGAAAGAGAAGTGGAGGAGAGAAGAAAAGAGTGGTCAGGCACTCAGGGGTTAATCTAGGAGTTAGGGAACAAGACACAGGGACACAGAGGCTTAAGTTATTAGGATGTTGTGGAGTTTTGTTAAAAAGAAAAAAGGACTGAACATTACGTAATCCTCATCAGTGTGCTCGGATAAGTGTGTGTGTGTGTGTGTGTGTGTGTGTGTGTTCAAGTGAAAGCTGACAGTAGCAACACTGAGGTTTTGACCTATTCCAAGATAACGAGTCAAGCAGATAACACACACTAACACACACACACACAGAACCAGATAGTATCAACGAGTGGAAATATGCACAATAGGGCAGATTTAGGGGTTAGAAGCGAGGTCGAGGGGCAACATGGGAAGGAGGTGTGTTATCTTTGAATGTGGGGGAGGAACACTGTTTATCTTTAGACAAAAATACACACTTTTTTCGACTGGGGACACTTCAGAATGACACACTATCAGTATATAGACGTTTCCCATATATCATTAACACACACACACACACACACACACACACACACACACACGTCTCTATAATTAGAAAAGTCGCATGTTGTAGAATTCCATTTAAAGCAGAAGGCGTCGTCTGTTGACTTAAAATGAACTAATTAAATATATATATAGCATATTTTCAGCAGTATGGAGTGGGACGGCACGGTGAGGCCTGAGAAACTGTGTGTGTGTGTGTGTGTGTGTGTGTGTGTGTGTGTGTGTGTGTGTGTGTGTGTGTGCACATTTGTGCATTCGCCATGCTTTTTGTGCCTGTCTGTGGAGAGGAGAGAGATCTCTCAGTGATAAGAGGAGCCAGAGCAGGAAGAAGAACAATGACGGACGGACGGACAGACAGACAGACGGACAGACAGACAGACAGAGGAGGTATATTTCCTACTGGTTTGTACAGCTGATCCAAACTCACAGCCATGTTATTACTTGTTATTACTGATGTGTTTTTTTTTCTTTCTAGATAAATCCTCCGAAGCAAAGCCAGAATCCAACAATGTAAGGAAAAACTGATAGAGAGAGAAAGAGAGAGAGAGAGAGACCCTGAGGAAATGAGTCAGAGTCAGTGTGAGTCAGCTGCACAAAAAGAGAGATGAAACCCGTTCATTCGCTTTTGTAAGTGCAAAATCAATACAACAATTTGAGAGTTAAAAGAGGGCCGTGTGGGAAAGAACATTCGAGAAAGGCAAAAAGAAAGATACAAGTTGTTTTGCACTCTCTTTTAGAGTCCGACACGACCCCCAGATCCGGGCGTTGAAAAAAAAAAAAAAAACGGGGCAGATTCGGCACGAACCCCTGGCAAAGGTTTCAGTCTGATAAAAACTAATGAGCACATTTGAATCCCAAAGCCTGTTCACCAGAAAGGGAGGAGTGAAAGAGAGGAAAGTCCCGCGGTGAAGGAACCAAAGACAAGGGTTCCCCCCTATGGCTAGTGCCTTTCTCCTTCTCTGTCACACTCTCCTTTTCTCCTTTTCTTCGGCTTCTCAATCAGATCTTTTCTCTCTCTCTCTCTCTCTCTCTCTCTCTCTCTCTCTCTCTCTCTCTCTCTCTCTCTCTCTCTCTCTCTCTCTCCCGCTAATCCGACCGAGCTGAGAAACACGATCATTAGGCAGAGAGAGAGAGAGAGACAGAGAGATGTTTGACTTGTGATCCCTCCATGTTCATGAGAGCCTTCTTTCAGTTCTTTAGATAGTTCATTAGTCTGTAAAGATACAATTATAGACGAGGGAATCTTCGAGGAATCGGTTCAGAGAATCGGATCGAGTTTAAGGAGAAAAAAAAAAGAGATCGAGTGTAAATGAGAGAGATTCATTATGTAATGAGTTTGGGACACTGAGAATTAGGGCTTGAGTAATGATACTTGTACTTTAAGAGCTTTGTTTTCCCAAGAGAGCAGAAAGAGTCTAGCTTTCCTCTCCGAACACACACACACACACACACACACACACACACACACACACACACAGGTAATGTCCCACCTGTAAACCACAATCGCTCTCAGGTTTCAGTTGTTTCTACTTGTGACGCTTTGCACAAAGGAGAATAGAAACAGACTTTGCCCAAGGGCCCTCTCTCTCTCTCTCTCTCTCTCTCTCTCTCTCTCTCTCTCTCTCTCTCTCTCTCTCCCTCTCTCTCTCTCTTTCTTTCTCTCTGTCTTCCTTTTCCCTTTCTTTCATTCTCTCAGTGTTTTCAAACATTCCCCGTAAGCTGGCAAGTGTTAATGCGTCCAAAGTCATTCGAAGTCAAAGGTCAACACACACACACACATCCTCATGCACGTACTCAGACACACACACACACACACACACACACACACCTGAAGGCGAAAGCTTTTAACGCAGGTAACAGGACCGCCTTCCCCGCTCCGAGCCACTGGTTAACGGTGTTGTGACAGCAGCAGACAAAAGAGCCGTCTCTCCTTCAGCCAGCAGGAGGATGAGGCCAAAACGGAGGGATGGAATACAGGAGAGAGAAATATTTCTTTCCTAACCAGACCGTGCCGTCTGCTAAACATCTCCATATTATTATATTATATACCAGATATTAGACTTATTTAAAGTGTTTTTTTTAATGTTGTTATTTTTAATCTGGCCTAACCTAAATTTCCCAGTGGCCAAGATCAAACTCTAAACCCTCGTTATGTATTCATTCATTCATTCATTTTCTACCGCTTATCCGAACTTCTCGGGTCACGGGGAGCCTGTGCCTATCTCAGGCGTCATCAGGCATCGAGGCAGGATACACCCTGGACGGAGTGCCAACCCATCACAGGACACACACACACTCTCATTCACTCACACACACACACACACTACGGACAATTTTCCAGAGCTACCAATCAACCTACCATGCATGTCTTTGGACCGGGTGAGGAAACCGGAGTACCCGGAGGAAACCCCCGAGGCACGGGGAGAACATGCGACAGGAGGCGGGAATCGAACCCACAACCCTGGAGGTGTGAGACGAACGAGCTAACCACTAAGCCACCGTGCCCCCCCCCCTTGTTCGTTCAATGTAATTAATTTTATTCGTATAGCAGCACTTTTACCACCATCACAACGCAGCTGTACAGAAATCAGGATCTAAAACTTTTAATTTTATTTAGACAGATGTGACGGCGGTGAGAAAAAAAAAAAACCAACCTCATGTGAGTGACACCAGACATCGTGGTTATTAACAGTTTCCTATAAAGTCGAGCGGCGACAATCGTGTTAACTGGAGATTGTGTATGAGCATCGTTAATGATCGTATCAGCCCGACGTTATAAACTGTTCAGACGACAAGAGACTTGAGAGCAAAGTGTAACTAAAGAGTAACTAAAAAAAATCGACATTTGTTTTTCAACAGAATTAAATTTTAATATAACTCGAATGAAAAATGGTTTATCTAAACTCGGCGTTTTTAAA
>NC_062523.1:29983595-30011095 GCF_022655615.1 Tachysurus fulvidraco
TGTGTGTGTGGGTGTGTGTGTGTGGGTGTGGGTGTGTGTGGGTGTGGGTGTGTGTGTGGGTGGGTGAAGATAGCAGCGTTATCTTTGTGAGGTTGGTGTGAAAATTCCCCAGAAATCACAGCAGAGAAGGGAAGCGAGAGTTAGAGCGAGAGAAAGAGTTAAATTAGGGTCGAGCTCGGGTCAGGACAGGAGGACACACACACACACACACACACACACACACACACACACACACACACACACACACACACACACCAGCTGTTGTCACTCTTCTACTTCAGCAACTCCTCAGCAGAAGTTCCTAAGGTCAGACAGAGCAAAAGGTGTTTGCTGTCAGATGGACCGAAATAACTCCGAAATGCCTGAATGGCTCTGTCCTTGTCCTGTGAAAAAGTCACGTCTCACGATTACACTATTAGAGCATGCTGTGTTTGTCTGTCTGTCTGTCTGTCTGTCTGTCTGTCTGTCTGTCTGTATCACTTCTCCTGTCGGATCTATAAACAGGTCCGGAGCCACGGTCGTGATGTCCGTTCTCTCAAGGTGAGAGAAGATTAATGACGCAGGACACGTGGACACGGATCTGCTGCGGTAATAATGATCACCATGGCTTTTGGCATGTACACACACACACACACACACACACACACACACACACACACACACACACAGTGCAAACACTCAAGTCCATCTCTTTATTAGTAGACTAAAGTGTGTGTGTGTGTACGTTCTAATAGAGTGTATAGACGAGGGGTTAGAGGGCGACCGTGCGTGTGAGCACTAAGCAGCTCAGTGTCACTCCTGAGTGTCAGAAAGTGACACCCTCTTAGTATTCCATTTACAATGCCAGTGTCACACACGCTATTCACTTTTACAGAGCCGTCACTCAAATATGACATCATCATTCAGTAACGAGGCCACGGCTCGTTAGGAGCACTGAAAGCACCTACACCATGTGATCTTTGTGCTGGTTTAGTATTCGATCAGAATTCTTATAAACCTGGTTTTGGGAAAACACACACACACACACACACACACACACACACACACAGACACACACACACACACACACACAAAATAATAAGTTGCTTTATTTGTTAGCACATAAAATTTCAGCAGAGATTAGAAAAAGGAACTGCACGTTTTTTTTTTACAGCCATTCCAAATACGATACTATGAATATTTAAATTAGCCACGCCCACCGACTCCAAACATCTCTCCGCCCTCTTCCTCTGGGACGTCAGCTCCGTCATAGACTGATGTACTCTTACATTTAAACTATTTGCTTTTTTTTTTTTTTAATTACAAGATTATTACATAGCACATAAAGACCAATTAGCTTATTTTTAAACTTATTTATTAAAAATAAAATCGAGCTTATAATGATCTTTTAAAGCATATATATATATATATATATTAAAAAAACTCTCTCTTTTTTTTTTTTTTTTTTTTACATTTTATTCAATTATTCAGTTTTATTAGTTTATTCAAGACCAAATGTCCAATGTCTTTACACATACTTATTTTAAGCATTCAAGTGTCAGGTCATAGCTTATATATGTATATATATATATAGTGCAGAATTCTTATATGTTACTGTGCGAAAGTTTTAGGAAGGTGTGAAAAAAATGCTGTAAACAAAAGAATGCTTTCAAAAATGGAAGCGTTAAACATTTATTTTCTTAAATGAACAAAATTCAGTGAATGAACAAAAGAGAAATCTAAATCTAATCGATATTTGGTGTGACCAGAATTTGTCTTCAAAACAGCAACAATTCTTCTAGGTACACTTTCACACGGTTTGTGAAGGAACTCGGCTGGTACAGTAGGTCATTCCGGACATCTTGGAGAACTAACCACAGATCTTCTGTCGGCTTTCTCACATCCTTCTGTCTCTTCGTGTAATCCCAGAAACACTCGATGACGTCGAGATCGGGGCTCTGTGGGGGTCGTGCCATCGCTTCATGCTGGTTTGAAGGCAAAAGTTAGTAACACCAAATATTGCTTTGATTTAGATTTTTCTTTCGTTTGCTCACTTCACATTTTGTAAATTGACAGAAATAAACACTCGTTATTTATATTTCTGAAAGCGTTCTTTATTTACAGCATTTTTTCACACCCGCCTAAAGCTTTTGCACGGTTCTGTAAATGTTCACCCTATCAGCCGGATCACAGGTTTGCTTCCTGATGATGCAACAGGTATCTCACACACCGAGGTCTCAGGGTAGAAGATGGCACACGCTATCTACTATCAATGACAGAGACGCTAGCCAATCATCTTTGAGCTCATGCATGAGGAAAGAGGATGGATAAACCTTTCACCACATTGTGAAGCAAATACTTTCCCAATGAACTATCATTAAGTAGTAAATATATCATTCACTCCAATGCTCTACATAAATAGAGTAATAGACGTCGGTTTGTTAGTATCGTAATAACTTTTATTCTCTCTCTCTCTCTGTATGTATATATATATATATATGGTGCCATTACTATCCTCTAGACATCTAGACATTATTAGCACTGCTAGTGTTTCATGGCGGCCTGTCGTTTTAAAGATAAAGGAAGATTTTTCGGTCCTTTTTCACCTCCAGCTCAAGCCCACAGAGGATATCGCTTAATCAAGGTGATATCAAGCAGCGTCGCTCTGTGCCATTACTATCCTCCAGACTATCAGTCCTCTATCAGTACAAGACAAACAAGTATACACCCTCTCTCTCTCTCTCTCTCTCTCTCTCTCTCACACACACACACACACACACACACACACACACACACACACACACACACCGAGCAAATAAATATGCATTACAGGAGAACAAAACACATCCTGCTGGCACCGTGGCCATCATTTCTGTGTGATATGTTTGAGGGAAGCACGCATGGATAGGGTGATTATGTGTGATGTGCACACACACACACACACACACACACACACACGCACACACGCACACACACACACACACACACACGAACAGATTGAAGCATTTTAGTCTTTAGTGTGAGTGTGGCTTAGATGGACGAGGAGAGAAACAAAAGGGAATTTAATGACACTGGCATCTGAAAAGGAGAGTGGAGACTGAGTTTAGTCTCACACTGTGCAGCAGACAGATCGGGTGATGGATATAAGTTATCAATCACACCTTACAGTGTGGCACGGCATCACTCAGGGATTTTAAAGACATCTGTATGAGTGTGTGTGTGTGTGTGTGTGTGTGTGTGTGTGTGTGTGTGTGTGTGTGTGTGAGAGAGAGAGAGAGAGTGAAGAAGTCCTTAGGGATCTGTCAGAAGTGTTGCAGAGGAATGCGAAAGATCTTTAAAGTGCCTCTGAATTCAAAAACGAAAACTTTTTGTCAAATTTTTAAATACACACAGCTTGTCTGGTCTAATCAGATATATACATATATATATATATATTTTTTTTTAATGTTTATTATTTATTTATATATTTTTTCTGTTATTTAATATACTTCCAGGGCATATATCTACACAGATGTCTATTGACTTCTTACTTATAAATATGAACAAAATCATGATAATAAATAAATAAATAAATAAATAAATAAATAAATAAATAAAGCACAAAGAAAGAATGAGAATATATATATATATTTATGTAAAAAATTATATAAATATATATATATATATATATATATATATATATATATATATATATATATATATATATATATACACCTGATTAGACCAGACAATGTCTATATATATAATATTATATTTATTTATAATATTTATTATATTATAATATAATATTTCAATATATAAATAAATATATAATAAAATTATATATATATATATATATATATATATATATATATATATATATATATATATATATATATATATATATATATAATTTTTTATTTATTTTTTTCTTTTAATAATAATAATAATAATAATAATAATAATAATGTGCAAAATATGTAACAATATATAAAAGGTAAAATTGAAAGAAAGGGTTTCACACAATAAGTGGGAGTTTGATTTTCTGAACTTTCTGAAGTTCTCAAGGACAACAGTATTAAACAACAGTGTTGTAGAATGAAAACACTACACACCGATAGCAAAGACCTTAAACATCTCCGTCAGTACAAATAACTTGATAACATGCAGGTGGAAACAACCAAAGCCATGCAGAAACCTCTAATGCTATGTAAGATAAGAGAGACGTCAAACAGTGAACTGAAAAGAGTTGCAGGATAACCTGAAAGCAGCAGGAACAACAGTTACACAGCAATGAACTACATCTCAGATATCTCCGATCCTGGACCTCATGCAACACCTTCCTGCTTAAAAGAAGCTCGGAGACGCACAACATGGAACAACATACAGACAAAAATAGAACTCCATTAAAACCATAGTCTCAGTGAAGCATGACGGTGGGAGCTTCATTACATGGAGCTGCTTCTCTGCATCATTGAGGGAATTGAATCAGGGAGCGATCCAAAATATACAGTCACAAGAAATGCAGACTGGTTGTGAAATAAAAAGAAGGTGAAGGTGAAGGTGCCTGTACTGCTTCATCAATCTCTTGTCCTTATTTCTGAAGGGGTTTGAAATTGTGAGTCCATCTGATTGATGATTGTAATTTGTAGATGATTAAGTAAGAGTAAGAATCGTCCAAAAATGTAACCTGAATGCGGTAAAATGTTACGTATTTCTTTCCACAGACATCTAAATGCACCGATGTTGATCATCGGTGCCGTCCAAATACACATTTCCCCTCGACTGCCCCTCCATCTCATCAGCTACAACCACTTCAATATTCGTGAGAGTGTTATTCTGCACCATTGTACCCCGAGTGTCCATTGTATCTCACACACACACACACACACATATACATACATACATGCAGGACATGCTTACGCATACACACAAGTGATGTAGGCTTTTATGTCTGTGTTCAAAAAAATCCCTGGCTCTGAAAGTGCTCTCTCACGCTTTCCCACACACACACACACACACACACACACACACACACACACACACACACACACACACACACACACACACACACACACACACATACACACACTAAGAGCGCCTGCATGTCGCAAGTCTTCACGTCAGGAAACAGCCATTGTTAAACTGTGGCGGAGAGAAAGAGAGAGAGAGAGAGAGAGAGAGAGAGAGAGAGAGAGAGAGAGAGAGAGAGAGAGAGAGAGAGAAGAGGTATGGAACTGTGATAGATGTGTCCCTTTTCCTGTATCCATTTTCTCAGGGTTCTTTTCCTGGGTAAGAAATCTCACACGTACAGAGCATGGTGTTTTAAAATGACAGTAAAAGCCCTCTCCTGTCTTTGTCTAGAAACAGTACAGAAGGATGAAATGTGGGAGAGATAAAAGGATGGAGGGAGTACATCTTTTTGTCTTCAGCCAACTGATCATACTGTCACATGGAAAGAAAAGTTTTTTGTTTTGTTTTGTTTTGTTTGTTTTTTTCTTAAATGGCCATCTCTTTTTCTCTGTATCACAAAAAGTGGTGGAAATTTCTGTGTGGTGACAGAACAAACCAGCTGGAATATAGAAACTGACTCAGATTTTCAACCGTGTATGTGTGTGTGTGTGTGTGTGTGTGTGTGTGTGTGTGTGTGTGTGTGTGTGTGTGTGTGTGTGTGTGTGTGTGTGTGGTTGCTGATACATGAGTAGAAGCCACTGTTGTCCTCAAGATGCCTATGTGGACTCTCTGTGCCATTGTGTGTGCGTGTGTGTGTGTGTGTGTGTGTGTGTGTGTGTGTGTGTGTGTGTGTGTGTGTGTGTGTGTGTGTGTGTGTGTGTGATCTCACCAGGAGAGCTTCTCGCACTGCTGAAAGAAAAGAAAGAAACCAGAGTAAAGTAGAGATAGATACGCAGATAGACTTGGAGGGAGAGAGAGAGAGAGAGAGGGACAGAGGGAGAGAGAGAGAGAGATAGAGAGAGAGAGAGAGAGGGACAGAGAGAGAGGGACAGAGAGAGAGTTAGTTCATTGCTCCTGAAAGCCTAGGCAACATTAGATCACCTTTCTGCTCATTTCAAAGCTTAAAAAATGACCTTTGACCCTCTGCCTGTCTCGGTCAGTCGTCCATACAGTCACTTAGCGATGAAAGTTGAGCCTGATCGCTTACCAACTGTGCACACACACACACACACACACACACACACACACACACACACACACACACACACGCAAACTATAGTAGTGATCAGATTAACATATTTCTGATTTACTTTATGTAGTGGTGTTTCTTATTTGCACACACACACACACGCACACACACACACACACACACACACACACACACACACACACACACACACACACACACACACACACCAGTACACTTTTCCGTAACACTACACAATTATCTGACCTCCTTCACTTAGACTGAGCTACACAAGAACTTAAATTGCACTGTGCCTTATTTCTACACTCATAACTAAACCCCTTCAACCTCCAACCTCAGGAGATGTAAGACCAGTCCTCTGACCCTCCTCCGCCTCCTCTCAACACACACACACACACACACACACACACACACACACACACACACACACACACACACACACACCCTGCCTGAGGGGGTTAAAGAAACTCCTCTCAAGAGCCCCTGCGCTCTTTCTCTCTCTTCCTCTCCTCAATGGCTCTTTGTGTTGCAGCCTCTGGGCCATCAGCATGACAATACCAGCGGGCCAAAGGGTCCTGTGTGTGTAAGTGTGTGTGTGTGTGTTAAACAGACTTTACTATCCGAGAAGCAGGGCCATGGCACCCAGACAGGGGAGGTGAAGCGGGAGAAAAGAGAAGCCCCCTTTGATCAAACGAGCAAAAGACGACCGACTTTTCATTAACTCAACAAGCATGAGCTGCATTCATCTTCAGAAAACGTGGCCAAGTAATCATTTAAAAACGGAGGTTAATAAGTAAATATGAATTTCACCGAAGGGAACGTGAGCCTTTGTGTTGTGTGCAGAGGAGTGAAACACACACACACACACTCAGGTGTTCTGTGGCAGGAAACAGGGACTTTTTAGCAGCTGACTCACTCTGACTCATTTTGTCAGGGTCTCTCTCTCTCTCTCTCTCTCTCTCTCTCTCTCTCTCTCTCTCTCTCTCTCTCAGGAAACACTGTTGTCCTGAGATCGTTCGTTTGAACTCATATTAATCACATTGCTGTCAAACACACACAATGAAGCTGTGTGGGCTTTTGCTGGTCTAACAATGGAGATCAGACCAAGTGGTGTTGTCAGTGTATGGTGGACATGTGAAGGATTGGAGGAAACCTAACAGGATCTTACTATGATCATGTGTGCACTTGTCTAGGGTTATTGATGTACCACAGAGAAAGGCCAGGAGAAAGCAGGACGGAAATGGTGTATCATGTCAGAAGCTATAGTAAGTACTGAATATCGGTAGCACTTTGGTTCTGTTTATTTATTTATTGGTGGCCAAAATTTATTCTGCCACCTCTTATGGGCCATTGAGTAAAATTCTTGACTTCCAACTACTGTAGGGATGCATGAAGTAGGCATGAGAATAATTTTATTTAATTAGCTCAGTTTATGTTGGTTGCTGCTAAGTGCTATTAGCAATGGTCTCTAGGTGTGGTCATTGAAATTGCAGTAAATTGCACCTTGACTTATAAATAATGTGTTAGATCCAAAGCTCGAGTGCTCAGTGCACGCGGACCTGAAGGGCTCTCGGGTTCTCGGTCCACTTGTTCACCTTTGGGTGCACCAGGCCCTCGTTTGTAATCACAATGTCTACTGAGGACGCTCAGGAGGACTATTCACTCTGTCTATTATACATACTGTTAAAATGCCATATGGTGTTTTATCAGGTTGTTCCTCCTCCTGTAGGAAGATGCCGGAGTACCTGCTGTGATATTTTCAATTTCCGATAACTTTTATGCAGGCTATCTGTCACATTATTAGGAACGCCTGTTCCCAATTGCATATTCATGCAGACGTCTGATCGTCCAATCGTGTGGCAGCCGTGCGATGGAGATGGAGATGCAGGCCGAGATTCCGACAGGGCGACAGTTAATGGCGACATCAGAGGAATATGGCCGGGATTTTCTTAGATGCCAGAAAGGATAAACTAACTCCATAAAATCATGCTTTACAACCGTGTTGAGCAGAAACACATCTCAGCATGCACAAAACCTCAAACCCTGAGGAGGAAGAGCTGCAAAAAAAACAAACAAACAAAAAAAAAAAACAGAAGACCACATCAGGTTTCATTCCTGCCAGGGAAGAACAGGAATCTGAGGCTATTATGGATATCCATGACTGCCCCTCCATTAGGCCATGACTGCCCCGCCATTAGGCCACGACTGCCCCGCCATTAGGCCACAACTGCTCATCCATTAGGCCAGGACTGCCCCTGCCATTAGGCCAGGACTGCCTCGCCATTAGGCCACAACTGCTTTGCCATTAGGCCAGGACTGCCCCTCCATTAGGCCACGACTGCCCCTCCATTAGGCCAGAACTGCCCTGCCATTAGGCCAGGACTCCCCTGCCATTATGCCAGGACTCCCCTGCCATTAGGCCACAACTGCCCCTCCATTAGGCCACAACTGCTCCACCGTTAGGCCACGACTGCCCCAACGTTAGGCCACGACTGCCCCACCATTAGGCCAGGACTGCCTCGCCATTAGGCCACAACTTTCCCTCCATTAGGCCACGACTGCCCCTCCATTAGGCCACGACTGCCCCACCATTAGGCCACGATTAATGTGACTAAGTTTTCTTAACATAAGCTACCTTTCCTTGCCAAAATGTGATTTCTTTTAAAGATATAATACGATATCTATATTTAAATATTTTAATTAGTTTAGTGATCGAAAATAAGCTTATAGAAATAGAGCACTAATGCAGAGTAATATTAAAATAAAAACACTGACATACTGCCTCAGGTTGGATTGTTTTGTAAGAGATATATATATAGAAGCGTTTTTGTTTGAGCGAGTGTTGATGCTCTGCGAGTGTCTGTGAGCGATTTTGCATTATTTATCAAAGACGTTTCGCAACAGGCCTCTCCTGCTCTGTCACACAATAACAAAGAAAAACAAGACATCTCTCTTTCTAGGTGCAGACCTCATGAATAATTAAGATGTCAAAACAGAGACTGGGGAAAGTTTTCTCTACATGGGAGTAAGGTTTAGTCTGTAATAACACAATAGTACACACTGTTAGGCTGATTATAGAGCTGCCCGCTGTCTACACAATGAGTTAATGTGGATTAAAGTCAGATTAGTCCGACTGTGCCCTTAGTCGTTAGATAGAGTTAAAGTAATTGTGAGTGTTTAGACCTAAAGTGGAAACTTTTAAATGCAGTATTATTTGGCTTACATTATTGTTTGGAGGCTTTTTCACATCTGGATAAGGCGAAGACTTAAACGGTGAATAATCTTACAAAGGGGGGGGGGGGACAGTTGCTTAGTGGTTAGCACGTTCGCCTCACACCTCCAGGGTCGGGTTCGATTCCCGCCTCCGTCTTGTGTGTGGAGTTTGCATGTTCTCCCCGTGCCTCGGGGGTTTCCTCCGGGTACTCCGGTTTCCTCCCCCGGTCCAAAGACATGCATGGTAGGTTGATTGGCATCTCTGGAAAACTGTCCGTAGTGTGTGAGTGAATGAGAGTGTGTGTGTGTGCGCCCTGTGAGGGGTTGGCACTCCGTCCAGGGTGTATTCTGCCTCGATGCCTGATGATGCCCGAGGTAGTTCGTATAAACGGTAGAAAGTGAGTGAGTGAGTGAGTAATCTTACAAATAACAAGAGGTGATGCTGCTCACATTAGCTAGCTATTATTCCATATGTTTAATTGTTTCGGATTGTTGGAGCATTTTAGTTCAATAATTTAGGTAGACATTTAGTGTTAGGTCTGTAATGAACTCTGACCTGTTGGTTGCTCAGGAGCTCTTGGTCAAACAATTCTACTGGACTACAAACTGTTGTAGAAATGACATTATTTACATTTACATATAAATGAGGATGAGGTTCACTTCGGAGTCTGGTTCCTCTCAAGGTTTCTTCATCATATCATCTCAGGGAGGTTTTTCCTCACCACCGTCACCTCAGGCTTGATCATTAGGCATAGACTTTAGAGATAAATAGTCATTTTAAACTGTAATTTTTTTAATTTTCTTTATGCTTCTGTAAATAGACAGACTGCTTCGAGACAACGTCTATTGTTAAAAGTGCTATACAGATAAATTGAATTGAAATCATTTCAATAGTACACTTTGAGCGCTTCTGACATCACATCGTATGATAAACGAAAAATATACACAATAGAGGATTTCATACCTTCGAAGTCACTCATAGTCGCTAGCAATAAATTATTCGAATCGTACCTGTCGCAAAGCGTATGGACTTGGGGGGAAAAAAAGAGAATCGTATCCGACGAACATCGAGATTTTGCTGTTTTGAAACTCTATAGACGTTCACTGGCTTGGATTTGTACTGATGTGTGAAATCTTTTGCAGTCTGAGCATTTCACTTCAGTGCATTTGAGCTCTGTGCTTGGATTGAATTCTTACTTACTGAAAAAAAAAAACAATTAGGTTTAAATGCAACAAGCTATATGAGCAGATTTAGCGGAGGTTCGTTTACACCCACTGGAGAACCGAGTAGATCCTTATAGGAGAAAACGTTAGCGTTAAAAACGATGGTTTCTAATGGACTTGTTTTTCTGCATTTTTTTCAGCGTTTCTAACTCAGGAGACTAACTCTATTTGGTTTTCCTGCACTTTGGAAGAATCACTCCCCTTAAAGATAAACTTATCACATTTCTATTTCTGAAATATTGCATGTCTTGGTTTATTTTTTGACCGAGCCTTTTAAAGGCTCGACTGTTGGGAAAATGGCTCCGGAATAACACAATGATTTGTGATTTCTGTCTTACGCAATGTACAAAACATTAAAAGGAGGCTTTTTTGAGTAGCTGTGCTGAGTGAATATGCAAAAACATGACTATTTTTGAACTACAAGCAAAAGCAGTTCAGCTTTTAGAATGCTAGTCATGCGTTGGCACAGGGTGGTGCAGCAGGGTTTGTTTTTGTTCCTTTTATTTTGGGTTATTTTTGTGTCTGGAACTATGTGTACATGTCTGAGAGAAATCTTGATTATGCCAACTGATACTATTATGGCATTCATCACGATTTGATCATTTTCATGCATGATGTGTGGAGGGACAACTGGTGAAAGTTGGCACAGTGGCTTAGGGGTTAGATCTTTCACCTCACATCTCCAGGGTTGGAGGTTCGATCGCTATCTTTCCAAAGTGTGTGGGGTTGCCCTGTGTCCCTGGAGTTTTCTCCAGAGACGCCTGCTTCTTCTCCCAAGCAAAATGCCTTTCTAACATGTCTGTATTGAGTGCGTGATCATGGCCCATTAATCGGTTGGCACCTTGTTTCCTACATTGTGCTGCTTGCATAGCTTCCCAATGACCCTGTGTAGGATATGTGTTACAGAAAATAGATGGATGGAAACCTCTTCTAAGGTACAATCTATTAAAATATCACATTCTTATTTCAAAGAGGTTGAAGAGGCTTGGGCACGCTTCATGTTAGCCATGTAGTCCACTACTGAAGGAATTCTGACCAAACTAACCAGGTGTAGAATGAATTCTGACCAATTCAACCCAGTCCTGGAGGAATTTGGAACGATCTCACTGGCTTGTGAAGGGCTTTTGACCAATCTTACCTGATCATAAAGTAATTATGACCAATCTCAGCCACTCCTGATGACATTCTGACCAATCCCAGCCACTCCTGATGACATTCTGACCAATCCCAGCCACTCCTGATGACATTCTGACCAATCCCAGCCACTTCTAAAGTCATTCTGACCAATCCCAGCCACTTCTCATGACATTCAGACCAATCCCAGCCACTTCTCATGACATTCTGACCAATCCCAGCCACTCCTGATGACATTCTGACTAATCCATCTGCTACTGAAGGAATTTGCTCCAAGTCCACTTCTAAAAGAATTCTTTTTAATCTTACCCACTTCTGAATTAGATCAGACCAAAACCACCTACTCATGGATGACAGGAACAGACTGCAACGCACAGTAAAAACAGCAGAAAAATAATTGGTGCCCCCCTGCCCACTCCCCAGGATTTGTAACATACAAGAACCAGAAACCTGGGCAGGAAAAAATCAATACTGACCCTTCACACCCTGGACACAACCTCTTTCAGCTCCTCTCTTCTGGCAGACGCTGTGTTTGCCAAAACTGCCAGACACAGGAACGGTTTCTTTCCCCAGGCCCCTTATCACCCTGATTAAACAACTCACCATAATTATATTCCCTGCTTCATATCTATAAGTACTGCATTAACAGAACTGTCAGTCATCACATCATCCGAATACATTACACACACTACTGAGGTGGTATATTGTACAAAGAGCATAATATTACACAATACTGTTATTTGCACTTTATGTACATAACTGATCAGTCATATATTCTGTATTCATATTTAATACTCATAATGTCTATGTTGTATTACATCGTCTGTATTGTATTGTCTTGTATAGCATCATGTTATTTATGTCTGTACTTTTGAGATTCACGAACAGCTGGAACCAAATTCCTTGTGTGTGCGTCAACAAACTTGGCCAATAAACCTGATTCTGATTCAGATTGTGACCAATCCGACCCACTTCGGACCAATTTCCCCTGGTCCTGATAGAATTCCCACCACTCACAACCATTATTTTAATTTGTTCCTGTAATACCCATAAATTAACTCAATCTTTCGGAATATAAACAAATACACCATTTTAAACCAAAGCTCCCACAACCAGCAGTTACTGAAGACAAATAAGAGATTGAATGAACAAATTAATAAATAATAAATGTTAACGAATATGGCTTTTCTTTGTTTCACAAGCTTTATTTCTGAATCGTATGTCACGGGAGTAACATCTGCCCTCTCACATGACCGTCTATTGTTGCATCCCATGGAAACCCAATCTTATTGCACACTTGTACTTAACAGCCTAATGGTTTTAAAGTGGTGTAATATGACACAGCTTTATTATCCGGTATAAAAGCAGGACACTGGAAATGTAATTTGCACCCTGATTATCGCTGTTAATTGAAGAGCAGGTCGAAACGTCCTTTGCCGTTCATCAGCATTTAACCGCTCTGAAAATTAGCCTGAAATAACATTACAGTTTGCATATAATAATAAAGACATGGTACGGAATCATACATTTTTCTGAACAATACTGTAGTGTGTAGGATATGATAATCAACACTTATTAAGCTCTCAGCTTTAGAGGAGAAGAACACTGCGGGTTAGTTCACGTCCACATTTACGATGATTTTTAACCTTTAATGATTTAACCTTTTTTCAATAATTTATTAAAGGGCATCCCCGCATAATGTTTGTTATGTTTGCAGTTTATTAAGCATTAATTAGGTCATGAGAATTAGATCAGGTGTCCTGTATCTACTATTACAAGTGTAGTACAGGAAGGATGGATCACTATTACAAGTGTAGTACAGTAAGGATGGATCACTATTACAAGTGTAGTACGGTAAGGATGGATCACTGTTACAAGTGTAGTGCAGTAAGGATGGATCACTATTACAAGTGTAGTACAGTAAGGATGGATCACTGTTACAAGTGTAGTACATTAAGGATGGATCACTATTACAAGTGTAGTGCAGTAAGGATGGATCACTGTTACAAGTGTAGTGCAGTAAGGATGGATCACTGTTACAAGTGTAGTGCAGTAAGGATGGATCACTATTACAAGTGTAGTACAGTAAGGATGGATCACTATTACAAGTGTAGTGCAGTAAGGATGGATCACTATTACAAGTGTAGTGCAGTAAGGATGGATCACTATTACAAGTGTAGTACAGTAAGGATGGATCACTATTACAAGTGTAGTACAGTAAGGATGGATCACTGTTACAAGTGTAGTACAGTAAGGATGGATCACTATTACAAGTGTAGTGCAGTAAGGATGGATCACTGTTACAAGTGTAGTACAGTAAGGATGGATCACTGTTACAAGTGTAATACAGTAAGGATGTATCACTGTTACAAGTGTAGTGCAGTAAGGACGGATCACTGTTACAAGTGTAGTGCAGTAAGGATGGATCACTATTACAAGTGTAGTGCAGTAAGGATGGATCACTGTTACAAGTGTAGTGCAGTAAGGACGGATCACTGTTACAAGTGTAGTGCAGTAAGGACGGATCACTGTTACAAGTGTAGTGCAGTAAGGACGGATCACTGTTACAAGTGTAGTGCAGTAAGGACGGATCACTGTTACAAGTGTAGTGCAGTAAGGATGGATCACTGTTACAAGTGTAGTGCAGTAAGGATGGATCACTATTTCAAGTGTAGTACAGTAAGGATGGATCACTATTACAAGTGTAGTACAGTAAGGATGGATCACTGTTACAAGTGTAGTACAGTAAGGATGGATCACTGTTACAAATGTAGTACAGTAAGGATGGATCACTATTACAAGTGTAGTACAGTAAGGATGGATCACTATTACAAGTGTAGTGCAGTAAGGATGGATCACTGTTACAAGTGTAGTGCAGTAAGGATGGATCACTGTTACAAGTGTAGTGCAGTAAGGATGGATCACTGTTACAAGTGTAGTACAGTAAGGATGGATCACTGTTACAAGTGTAGTACAGTAAGGATGGATCACTGTTACAAGTGTAGTACAGTAAGGATGGATCACTATTACAAGTGTAGTGCAGTAAGGATGGATCACTGTTACAAGTGTAGTGCAGTAAGGATGGATCACTGTTACAAGTGTAATGCAGTAAGGACGGATCACTGTTACAAGTGTAGTGCAGTAAGGACGGATCACTGTTACAAGTGTAGTGCAGTAAGGACGGATCACTGTTACAAGTGTAGTGCAGTAAGGACGGATCACTGTTACAAGTGTAGTGCAGTAAGGACGGATCACTGTTACAAGTGTAGTGCAGTAAGGATGGATCACTGTTACAAGTGTAGTGCAGTAAGGATGGATCACTATTTCAAGTGTAGTACAGTAAGGATGGATCACTATTACAAGTGTAGTACAGTAAGGATGGATCACTGTTACAAGTGTAGTACAGTAAGGATGGATCACTGTTACAAATGTAGTACAGTAAGGATGGATCACTATTACAAGTGTAGTACAGTAAGGATGGATCACTATTACAAGTGTAGTGCAGTAAGGATGGATCACTGTTACAAGTGTAGTGCAGTAAGGATGGATCACTGTTACAAGTGTAGTGCAGTAAGGATGGATCACTGTTACAAGTGTAGTACAGTAAGGATGGATCACTATTACAAGTGTAGTGCAGTAAGGATGGATCACTGTTACAAGTGTAGTACAGTAAGGATGGATCACTGTTACAAGTGTAGTACAGTAAGGATGGATCACTGTTACAAGTGTAGTACAGTAAGGATTGATATCTGTTACAAGTGTAAAATATTTTCCTTTGTGAATTAATTAACATTTTGTACACCATAACTAAATAAATCAGGGCTGCTTACGAGCACACAGGTTCACACACACCCTCCATCCTCCTTTCTCACCCCTCCCCTTCTTCGTCGACATAGAACACGAAGAAAGCCGAGATACCCCGAGCCGCAAGGGATTCTGGGAAACTCGTCCACATAGTGCAGTCGCCATATTTGCTTGAAATTGCTAACTTAAAGAGTAGATGGAAAATAACAACATAGCGCCGTTTTATTTGTAAATATCACGTTTGTTAGACGTAGCGAAAAGGGAGAGTTTGCGTTATCTTTGTCTTATTTGTATCTGCAGTTCGCCGGCGGTTTATTTGATAACGTTTGTTTAACCACCGCGGAAATGGGGCGCTCGAGGAGCCGCAGCTCGTCCCGGTCAAAGCACTCGAAAAGCGGCAGCAAGCACAGCAAGAAGCGCGGCAGCCGCTCCAGGTCCCGGTCCAAAGACCACGAGAGCCGCAAGAAACGCTCCCGCTCCCGGGAAGCCAAGCGGAACCGCCGCCGCGAGTCGCGTTCCAGGTCCCGGTCGAACAGAGAGCGGCCCAGACCAACGTCGCCGGTCGACAGAGTCGACATGTTCGGCCGCACGCTGAGCAAACGCACCGCTGCTGAGGAGAAGCAGAGGAAGGAAGAGGAGGAGAAAAAGGCTGAGATGGAGAGACAGAGGAAGATGTAAGTGTGTGTGTGTGTGTGTGTGAGACATGCTAACGCGTTAGCATATGGTTTCAGTCGCTTGGACAATAACATGGGGACTTTTGTAGCACATGCTAATGCTAACTGTTATTAGGCTGCGTTATTACCAAAACCCCACCCGTATTAGGTACAGCTTTCTCTCTGCGCCAGATTGGCTTGATTATACTAATAACCAAGCCGCTGATTGGACAGAAGATGTGTCACTAAGGCAAGGGGCGGGGTTTATATATAGAACCCTGGTGATGGCAGTTCTTTAGTGCAGGGTTTCTAAATTCACCTTAAAAACTTAATTACTGATTGACTTGATCTGATTAGATAATTAGAGCATTAAGGGTTTTGATTATACTTTTATTGTCCTTCTGAGGAAGGAAGTGCATTATGCAGGTGCTGTTAGTGTAAAGTACAATAAAGGTCCTTTAGTGTATAGTTTTCAAGTGTAATGTGAATAATTTTGATAATTGAGGGTTAACATTTTGGTCACATTGACAAAACGCGATGACGTACCCGCTGATATGCTTCACAGACCCGTGCAGGGCCCCGGACGCTGCTCTGAGAACCACTGTGATAGCAGGTGACTATAAAGACTAGAGATTTATGAAATTATATGAGAAACTTGACTAACCGCTGAATTTTTTTCAACAGTAACAGAAAATCTCCCAACACACCAGCGCCCTTGCGTCCCCTTTTAAATTCAATCTAATCTAATATAATAGAAAGCAATCAATTTAATCACTACTTATTTACTGAATTGCTTCACAGATGTCACACATCGTAACCTAATTAGTTGTCGGTGCGAGTCGACACACGTTCTGAACCCTTATCTTAATACGTTTAGGTTTCTTCTTTGTTTTCGAGCACAGCTAATGTGTCCTGAAGAGGGCCAGCAGCCAAGAAACAAAGATGCAGAATCTAATAAGGAACAGGATGTGAGACAGGCGGTTAAAGTGTAAAGCCTGGTGCATTAAGACTTTAGGGCTGGCTTTAGGCTAGACCATCTGAATCTTAAAAACACTCTGTTCGTGTTTGGTCCGGAGTGACTCTGACCCTGGGGCATGGCTCGTGTGACCTGTGTTCCGTGCATGTCAATAAAACTAGGAAATGGGACACTGTAGACGGTCTGCAGCCTTATTTTCCCCTGGGTCGTGTCCTGAAATCGAATTTTACTCTTTTGTTTTTAATATATAAATAATCCTTGAGTGTGTCCAAGCTGCTTAGGCAGAATGACTGGGAAAAGACAGCTGGCAGCAGCACATGTCCATTTCCTTTAGGATTACGATTAAATAAAAAATGTTAGTTTATGTGTCATTTAGACAGTTCCAAGAAAGTAAGATGTACTCAGAAAAATAGCGTATTTATCAACACGTGTGTGTGTGTGTGTGTGTCTCGCTTCAGCCGTCAGCAGGAGATAGAGGAACGTCTGATCGAGGAAGAGACTGCACGGAGAGTGGAAGAGCTGGTGGCACGGCGTGTGGAAGAAGAGCTAGAGAAGCGGCGCGACGAGATCGAGCGCGAGGTGCTACGGCGTGTCGAGGAGGCCAAACGCATCATGGAGGCACAGCTTCTACAAGAGCTCGAGAGACAGAGGCAGGCCGAGTTGAGCGCACAGAAAGCCCGTGAGGTAACGCTCGGTCGTTTGGAACGGCCATGTCACCCGCCGCCGTGGCACAACCCGACATGCACCAACTCAAGAGAGGGCACAGGGAGAACGTGAGAATAGGTTCATCAGCGTAGATCAGTAGATTTAGATATCATACTAAATAAGCCATACATCTAGTTGTTGTGAGCAAGAAGTACAGAACTTGCATATGTTTAAAACAAAAGACGTACACGGTGTTGGCTTATCGTCTCTAGTTTCGTGTCTTTAGACAGTCGGGAGAACGCGACGAGAGAAATTACTGTAGAAGTGGAGCAGATCATGCTGGGCGTGCTTGAGGATGTGCAATGCAAAGGTTGTGTCACGGCCGCGAGATGTTAATCATTTCTTTTCCTTTGTCCCTCTTTTCCACCTTCCTGGCCTTCACTCTTGATACTTTTGCTCTCTTATTTTTGTCAATGTACTTCTCCTGTTTTTCAATAAATAAAAAAACAAACACAAAAAAAAAACTAAAAGAACACTGATATTTTGGGTAGGCTTTGTCTTTGTTCTTGAATATGCTTTCATGTATTTTTTCTGACATTAAATGATCCGTCTTTTTGTCGTTAAAACCCGTAAACAAACTGAAATAATTTTTAAGCGGATACGTAAAATAAATGTGTTTTGGCATCTAGATCTATGTAACAAAAGCAGGTTTTTTTTTTTATATCGAGTCATTAATCCTGACACTAATTCTCCTCCCGATTCAACACCCCCCGGTCCTGTGGGTCAGCACTAACGGGGTTAGATATGTGCCCTTCTGCTGCCCAGTCCAATTCAGACCGGTTAGATTCAGGGCTCAGACATACCAACATGCTCTATTTACCACATGATCTTGCTTTGTTTGCCAGCGTTTCCCTTTTTTTTTTTTTTTTTAAGTGTAGGAATAAATCACTGAAGCAAAATAGTAAATCCAGCTCTTTTTCTTTTCTTTCAAAACTTAATCTCTATTGGAGAGTATATACACATTCTCACATTTTCCTGTCTTTCTTTTATATATTCTTGTTTGTTTTATTTTTTTTTTAATTCTTATTTATTTAATAATTTACTGTCTCCTAACCACATTTATTTTTTCTTTATCACTTACTTTATTCATTGTTAAAAGTGCAGTATTGTAAATGTACTTCTGTGTCTTCACGACTTGCTTTTCCTCAGGAAGCTGGTTTTCGTACACACACACGCACACACACACATGTACAACAAGAGGTCACGTAGTACACACACACACACACACGCACTCACTCTCTCTGTAGCCTCTCCACTCAGTTTCTACACTTACAAACAGATATTTCATGTAACGAATGATCGCATTTTTGTGTTCCTGCAGTTGTTAACACCCTTTTAACAGTAAAAGCCTGACGTCCCGCGATTGTTCATGTCCACACATGGTAATGTGTTTTACTTCCATTCTTCACTCTCCTGTCCAACACACCATCACTTTGACTTTACTGCAATGTGATATACTGCATGTGGTGTTGCTGTGTAAGAGCACTAGCTCGTGCTAGCGGCTCAGAGCAGAGATTTTAAAGGGGAAGCGCAGCGCTGTCCAGGACGGGACACACGCGGGACCAGGCAGTAAATACACCCTTTAATCATCAGTTGTGTAGGTACAGTGCACAGTCAAAGGAAAAAAGCGTAGGTATACAAGCATTGGTGAGCTACTACTATTCAATCTCTCCTTTGTCTTATTTACTCAAGTCTTTTTTTTTTTTTTTTTTTTTTCTTCTTCTTCAAAAAATGTCTTGCTTATCAATGGTGCTAGTTTAGAAAATTAAAAAAAAAGATATATCTCTATATATATCTAAAGAAATAAACAGTCCTGATTGATTTTTTTTTTATTTTTTTTTATCATCTTCAAACAAGACTCTTCATTAGTCCGTGTTTGTTTCTGTATGCGTGTTCATGAATGTGTCTCTGAATGTTTGAGTAAGACTTTGTGGGATCTTAAACGTGTGATTGAAGTCAGCGACGGGAGGGTTTTTGAGCTACGGCGCAAAGGGAGAGATACACGGGGGGTTAATTCTATGCATTTTTTCCTTAAGATTCTACCGTTTTGCTGATATGTGCTGAACGTGTGTGAGAGTGAGTGTGTGTGTGTGTGTGAGAGGGGGAGAGAGGATGAACGCGTTTGTGCTGTGAGCGTATCTGGTTGGCACTGTGTATGGATCGAGTGGAGCGTGTGTAGGAGTGTTTGCACGTGATGCTGGATGGATGGAGGTTTGCTTTCAGGGAATCGCTTTGCTTGGCCTAACATGTCACCGTGTCACCCCTGTAGGAGGAAGAAAAATCCAAACGGGAGGAGCTGGAAAAAATTTTGGAAGAGAACAACAGAAAGATCGCTGAAGCACAGGCTAAGCTGGTATGTGTAATACACTCGCACACGGGGGGACACAATAAAATAAGGGGGTGGAAATATAATAAAATGATGATAATAATAATAAATGCACAAAATCTCACATGACTTAAATTATAATTATACTTTTATTCAAACAAGATTTATCTGTGAATAAAATGGCATTATTATTATTAATATTATTATTTTTTTTATTATTTTATAATATGATTTAATTCATATTCTATATTATTTCATTTGTTATAATTAAATTGAACCTGCCTAAAGCATGAAAGGGGCTTTGTGAGGTCGACGAAGACATCCGTACTCCTGCTCCTTTATTTTCTATGCTTTTTATTTTTCATAAATGTCCCAGCTCTAAAACAAAGCAAAGTAAATGCCATTCAAACGTGTTGAACGAACCGAAGCGGCTTGTAGCTTTATCCGTAGCTCGATCTGTCCGTCTGTAATTAAACGAGGAAACGACGGTGTCTTGTTCTGAAATTATTTTTCCCCTCAGGAGTTACTGTAAAATGAGTTACTCCACTGTGTTAAACTGAACTACACTGTATTTAAGTTTATTTCAAGACCGCACCAGATGATTGACCGAACGTTTCTCCGCGAAAGAACGACGACTAGATTAAATTTGTTCATTCTAATTTTATTTATTTATTTATTTTTTAAATTCCTACTGAGACCTTTACACATTTTTCTTCTTCTTCTCCAAAATAATTTTATCTACACATTTCACGTTGAACTTGATCCCCGAAGACGTTACTCGAGTACGCGATATCAGAGCCGTGACGGAGCACAGACGTTGCGCTCTGCCGTGCGTTTCTCGAGATAAGACGTACGATTAGACAGCCTGCAGACTCCAGTTGAAGATCTAAAACCATGCGAAGATCGCAGAACACGAAATGTCTCCTTTCTTTTAATACGGCGATCCTAAACTCAGCAATCCTGTAGTGCTTAATCTATAGGTTTAAGCAGAGCTTTGTTGCTTGTGTGATTATTAATATATAATCTATTTCTTTTTATGCTATATATATATAATATGAGACAAGCATTAAGCAGCATACACGGTATACTGGGGATATTTGGTAGGTTAATATTTTTAGAACCATGAGTTTCTTATGTACTGCTCTTGACTTCTCAGCTATGTGCTTGGAATGTGTCCCATCTCGGTTTGGGTGAAACCATCTGCCGTTTAACGTAAACTGGTTTTGTCACTCTGTTTCCACCTGTACAAGTGTGTTTAGCTCTGTGTGTGTGTGTGTGTGTGTGTGTGTGTTTGCTAGGCTGAGGATCAGCTGCGCATAGTTGAGGAACAGCGAAAGATCCATGAGGAGCGAATGAAGCTGGAGCAGGAGAGACAGAGACAGCAGAAGGAAGAGCAGAAGATCATCCTGGGGAAGGGCAAGTCCCGACCTCGTCTCTCCTTCACGCTTAAAGCCACAGACTGATCGCCCACTACAACCCTCACTTCGGTTCTTCGTGTCTCTCTCTCCGTCTTTCTCTCTCTCTCTCTCTCTCTCTCTGTCTTTTCCTCTCTCTCTGGAAGATAACTTCATGTTGAAGCGAATCTCCAGACTTTTTTTTTTTCAAAGAGCGACGACTTCTTCTGCCCTCCGTGTCTCTCCTCTGGGTTCGACCAAACTTCACAAACCTCCAGTTGGGGAAACGTTTCACAACTTCACACAATTTCTCCCTGACTCAAGGCTGGACTTTTGCTGCCACCTCCACGGACTTTCAGTTTTAGCGGCTTTTATGTTTTGACAGTGCTGTGTATAGGATGCTTCCTTTTCTCCAAGTATGGGGAAATCCATTTTGTTTTTACTGGATCGCAAAAGCAATGATGTGTGTGTGTATGTATGCGTGATTTGTGGTCCATTGATTTTTGAAGACTCGATCACACGTTCGTTGTCCACATCTTGAAGCCATCCATTTGTGTGACAGGGGTAAAGATACATCAGGATGTAAATGGTGTGAGGGTCATAAGAGATGTAACATGACGAGTATGTATGTAGTATGGGGTCAGTTGATTTTTTTTTTTGTGTGTGTGTGTGAACATAAACCATGGTGAGATTTGGAATGACCCATCCTCCTCCACCGCGCTCTGCAAGTCCTATTAATTGCAGTATGTCCTGTTTTGATTCTGACCTTTTGATTCGGTGCATTTGTGCATAAGTTCTGACAAAACGGTGGAAGAGTCGTGTGCTGACTGCTGATTCGGATTCGTTTAGACAGTTCGTATGAGGGTTATGCAAATGTCTACTGTTCGTACAAGGAAATCAGGAGATGCAGGTAAGGACGGTTAGGGTGTGTGTGTGTGTGTGTGTGTGCGCGCGTGTGTGTGTGTGTCTGTATGTATGTTAGGAGCTAGCTTATCATATTGTGGACAATTTCCTTCTGTCTTGTAAATTGGAGCTGAGTCGTTCATTAATAAATTCTGCAAAGAGGTTGCCGTGTCAGATTCACCTGACGTCTTCTCTTTCCGAATTCTAATCTTCTGTCTTTTGTTTTTTTGGAACAAATTTCTTGGAATTCCTCCTCACACTCCATCAGTAATCAATAAAAGGTCTGCTCCGAGGCAACGTTCTGGTCTGTGTGGTGCCCGGGATCTCAGTGAAGTACATGTCACGTAAAGTACAATATGTTGTGTTCTTCCTTTCATAGGCCGTGTTACTAACGAACAGTCGTTATATTCGTGTAGCAGGTTCTCAAAAAGTTTGTGCTCAAATGAATTTCTACCAAACATAAATATCACCATGTATAAAGTTTCTTAAACCGATGAACAAAAGTGATGCATCTTTAAATGACAACCCAAAACCAACACCCTTCTCTGTGTGTTAAAAAATACTTTAAACTGAAAAGAAACAAAAAAAAAATCATTTGAATAAAATCGTGAACAATTTTAACAGCAAAATACTCTGAGTTTGTAAATTTAATGTAAAAAAAATTAAATAAAAAAAAAAACAAGTAAAGATCACACTACCTGTGATGTGTCCTAATATATCATGGTACCGGTATATAGTTTTATCACCCAGTCCTCTGCAGCTTCTGTGTATACTATACTATATGTGTTCAGGATGGATGTGGATTCATCCAGCAAAATGACCGACTTCACAGTTTACACAATGGCTAGTGATCTTGCTTGTGTACTTCGTGTATTCAGAGCTCACATCCTGTCTAGCTTGTGTATTACTCGAGATTTACACTTGGAATACGCACTCGATCACTTCAGTGTTAAATATTCACTGCCCTCGCTGGAGACTGAATATCACACGTGATGGGACTCTTTGAAGGACCCGACAGAGCTTGAAGTGCGTTGTTGGTGTTATCTCTGGTCTCACAGATGATCATTAATTAACAGTGACACCCCCGAAGAGCTGTTCCAGTGACGGATGGAGACACGCACAGGTCTCCTAAGAAAACGTGTTCGGTCAAGCCGTGAATAATGAACGTGTTAATCCGCGCGCACTGGTACGAGCCGCTCCCTGTGTCCAGCATTACAGATGTTAAATGACGCATGGAGATTTGAACTTCTCAGCTCATTCGGAGTTTATAAAAAGGGCACTAACATGTTTTTCTGTGTGTATTTGATCCCGAAGGGAAGTCTGACCCATGCGCGAATCTAGATCCTAACAGGGGCGCGCAGCTGCGCCAACACAGCAGTAACTCAAACCCGGGAGCGCGCAGAAGCTCCATCAGGGTCATCACGTCACATCACATGAGCTACATCTCAATATTTTTTTTTACTCAAGGCTATAAAATAGACATTAACGGTTTAGGATATTTCTGTTTAGTGTTTCTCAACCGCCTGAAAATCACATTTGGAGGCGTTGGTGTCAGTATGGAAACTTTAAATACGCACAGATTTACGCTTGATTTTTCCTACTGTCGGATTGTCTAAAATTCGTGCCTTTGTTATAGAATGTTTCTTGTTGTGAAGTTGATCTGGAGACCGATACGATTTATTTGAGTTCGTTTCCATGGTGCATGCAGTAAAAAAAAACGTGGCTCCAATCACCATCACACAACTTTGTGTTAGACATCACTGAGCATTTAACAGGAGAAAATTTAGCATCTGAAACATTTAACCTTTACTTGCATTTGTCTTTGTAGTCATCATACAATCTGATGAACATTTGTTAGTCTACAAACTTCCCCCATGAAACTCACTAGAAAATATCAGAAAATCTAAGCTGCAATATTAGTTTCATTTAGTTCTACATATAGAGTTAAAACGACGGAGTTGGTTATTTTAATGCATTGACTTTATTAGCAAACACTTTATTTAACACTTTAGAAATGACTGCATTGACAGTTTCTGTAATAAAAGTATTAGTTACAGTAATGCAGCTGTAATAAATGTACAGTAATAAAATACCACTTACTGCAATACAATTCTAATACAGTTAAATAAATCAAATATGAATTACTCTAATAAATTTCTAATACACTTACATTCATAAAAAATACTTCATTTAATTAAACCATTCAAAATCCTGAATATTAAAAAAATCTTTATTATAACACCAGAAATTCCCATTGAAATCCCACAAAAAACTGCTTTTATCAGAAATCAGATAAAAGTTTATTGGGGAAATAATCTTAATAATCTTACAGGTTATGGAAAATTGTACAATGTGAAAAGGACTGTTTATATCAGTGGTTATATATCAGTGTGTTTATATTAGTGTGTATATGAATGAATGAATTAATATTAGTGTTTTTATATTAGTGTTTTTATATTAGTGTGTATATATTAGTACATACTTACACATTTAGTCCCTATGGACAACTAACTGTGTTACAGTAGTGTAAAAGTGTGTGGTGTTGTTGTTCTGACGCTCTTATAAACTCTGCAGTGTTTGGAGTGAATTATCTGGTTTATTTTAGGGACAATTGGAGCTCATGGTTTCCTCCTGTCTTCTGCCCCCTTCATCCTGTCCTTATTCACCTCCGTCTTCTTAGAGTGAGAACTTTAATCTTAGCGTTACAGACATGAGGACATCAGTGAAGACGGTAAAATTAACACCTGGCCACTAAACACGCATCATAATTACACCCGGCTTTCACACCACACTTTAATAAACGACCGCCTACCTGAATTAAGATAATACACACAGCGGCGGCACTTCACACACCTCTGTGTGTGTGTGTGTGTGTGTGTGTGTGTGTGTGTGTGTGTGTGTGTGTGTGTGTGTGTGTGTGTGTGTGTGTGTGTTCGGCCTTTAATTATCTCTTCACTGCGGAATCTGCGGCAGTTTGCAGATGATCAGACCTTTTGGTGATACACACCTATTAAAGCAAATACACACGGGGGCTTAAGGAAGGGCACCAACATGGACATTACACTTAATGTAGTAGTAGTAATAATAATAATAATAATAATAATAATAATAATAATAATAATAATAATAATAGTGATAATAATAAATAAGTAATAATAAGCGATAATAATAATAATAACAACAACAACAACAACAACAATAATAAATGAATAAAGAAATAAATAATAAACGTAATAAATAATAATAAAGTAATAATAACAAGAATAATAATAATAATAATAATAATAATAATTGTGGTTAAAAGAAGAACAAAGTTTATAAATGAGTCTATGATAAAAACAGATCCTACTCTAGTTTACTCTCTAAATTAAACAAGAATGTAGTTGTTTTATTGTCTTTCTCACAGTTCTTTTTTTTTAACCTCTCCCAGGTTTTATTACTCACATTACAGCGAAAACACTGGGTGAAGTCCTCACTTCCTTCCTCCGGCACTGTGGGACTCACCGCTAGTCGGCGCTGTTGTCCATCTGATGATTAACACTCGAACCCAAATCTGTACATTTCTGTTCTGCTGATTAGCACGCTGAAGCTGGAGAGTGTGTGTTCCCCCTGAATAACACCCAACACACATTTGTGCATTATTTGTGCAACTTTGCAGGACAAATCAGAGCTCATTCACCGCAGCATTGATGTTCACTCCAAATGGCGCAGTAACAAAAATCCCACATATTAAAATTTCTTGTCCCTAATTCCATTAAGCTTTGACCGTTTTTTTTGCGCACACACACACACACACACACACACACACACACACACACACACACACACACACACACACACACACACACATACTCATACTCACACTAACACACTAACACACATACACGCGCTTGATTTGCTCTACAGCCCCTGGTTTTCGCCGCTCGAGCCGTTGCTGAGCGACCGTTTGATTGACAGCTTCGTTTCCCATCGCTTTCGCCGGTCTGGCCAATAAGCTGCGTTGTGGGAGGAGCCTGCTCAGCGCTAGCTCCGCCAAATATTGGGAGTCTCAGAAGCATCGCGGTTTTGAACAGACCGACAGTGCACAGGCGCGCGCGCTCCGTCTCCTCGTACACTTTCTCTCCGGACCTGCGAGGCTCGAGCGACCCGTGACAACTTTCATTTAACTGCGCCTTTTTTCCATTTACATTATTATTTTTTTCTTTACTTTCACTCATTTCTCATTATTATCATTATTATATTGTTATCGTTTTCAGTCCGCCGTTACCGTACCGGAGCTCGCGCACTTCTCTCCTATACGGAATACCTTGTGCTGGTTTTGCGCGCGCGCTCCTCTCTCTCTCTCTGAGTGTGTGTGTGTGCGGTGCATTTGGGATCGTTACCCCCTGGCCGTGTTCTTCTCCCATGCTGAAGTGACCGGAGGATTAAGTTGATGGTTCAGCACATCTCCACACGGGATAATGTACCTGTCCTCTTCCTGTCTGCACGCTACAGGCCCGACGGAGACAGCTGAAACACACTCGGCTTTACTTTAACTCCTGTTATTTCCTCATCCCCTTGTTTGTGAATGAGAAACTGAGCTTTGGGTCAGTGCGCGAGGCGCAGCGCCGGGATGCTCCACCCGTAACGGGCTTTACTGTCGCACCTGGAGGCAGGATATCAGGAGCTGGGATTGTCGTCTACACTCCTCAGGGGAGCTGCTTTTATTCTGCTGATATTTCTCTGTTGTTTTCACTATTGTGAGACGGATTTAGAGGTCATGGGGGAGTCTCTGTGGACCTACTACTTTGGGGTGTTGGTGCTCGCGTGCAAGGTGAACGCCACCGTGCTGGAGTCCATCTACTGGAACACGACTAACACCAAGTAAGTCTCTGTGTCTGACTGTGTGTGTGTGCATGTGTCTGTGTGTGTGTCTCTGTGTGTGTGTGTGTGTCTATGTGTCTGTGTGTGTGTCTCTGTGCGTGTGTGTGTCTCTCTCTTTCTCGCTCTCTCTCTCTCTGCTGCATTAAACAGTATCTCTCAGTAACATTAGGCCTTCATCCCGTCATGT